>NW_028291687.1:92500-336550 GCF_059453375.1 Lepisosteus platostomus
TGAGCATGGATACAATAGAGGTACAGCCATTCACTGTTTGACATGTCTGCACTGGTACAGAACCCAGCAATCAGAAAACGGGTGAAACTGTCTTTAGACTCAGCATACAGTACCGAGGCCCCCCATGACCAAATAAAGGCTAACCTCGATAATCAGCCTAAAGAACGCAGACTACAGCAAAACGACTGACTTTGAAAAGGGAATGAACGTCCGGAAGGAGTAGTGGAACTAGCTTGAGATGCTTCTCCGGACCCCTAACTAAAAGCCAGCGAGAACCAGCAGCGGCGTCCACTCCTGTCGAACCGGGATCCTTCCGCAGCCACGCAGCTCGTGGTGTCCTAACCCTCCCGTATCTGATTTTGGACCAAGCACATCAGGGGAGAGCGCGAACCCAGTCCCCCACTACCAGAAATTATGCAGTCGAGATTCCCACATTTGGGGAATTCACAGGGGTCAGCACAGCCGGAGTGCAAAAATGACTCTGTTTTCTCCCCGAGCGAGGAGGAAGGAGAGCATGGCGATGGGGACAGCTGGAACCCCTCCACCCCTCCCTCTACCCCCTTCCTTGAAATGGACTCCGTGAACGCTTTTACTGCTGCCACCCTGATGAAGGCTCATTCAGAGGATGGCTGGCAGGAAATTGGTAAGAAGAAAAAGAAAAAGAAGAAGGTAACAGGTGAGACCGAAGAGAAATGTGTTTTGTAAAGACTGGTTCCACTTTCTTATGTAATATGGCTCTAAACATAATTTCTCTTAACACCAGAGGTATCAATGACAGAGTGAAATGCCAGTCTGTCTTTGATTACCTCCAGCAGAGAGAGGGAGATGTGTTGATGTTGCAGGAGTGTGCTTTAGCCTATCAAGAGAGGTATAAAAGCTTTGAAGATAGGTGGGATAAAGGGCCTTCTGTTTGGTCAGGGGACAATAACAACAGAGCCTCTGGCGTGGCCATTCTTTTCAAAGGATGGGCTTTCAAATTGAAAAGTATTCAGAGGGTCATAGATGGCAGGTTGCTGTGTGTGGATGTGGAATGGGGGACCGTTAACCTGCGGCTAATCAATGTGTATTGTCCTACTGATGTGGGAGGAAGGGTGGAGCTACTCAAGGCACTCTCTCCCCTATTGTTAAGTAGCACAGACGTGATAGTGGGAGGGGATTTTAATTGTATCTTAGAGCACACAGACAGGCAGTCTAGCTCTCCGATAAAATTGGATTCCAGCTCACTGGCCCTGCAAAACTTAGTTCAAGACTTTAAACTCTCAGACACATATAGATGTATATATCCCACAACAGCAGGATATACATGGTCAGGGAGGAATAGCAGCTCCAGAATTGACTATTGCTTTGTCTCAGAGAGAGTGAAAGTTGTTGGGGTCACTCTTCAGCCTGTCTTCTTCTCAGATCATCAGGCTTTAGGGTGTAGAGTGGAACTCCAGGGCGGGACTGTCTTTGGCCCAGGCCTCTGGAAACTCAACACAAAGCTGCTAGAGAACGAGGGGGTTGTATCCCGCTACAAGGAGAAACTATCACAGTGGCTGTCCTTGCAGTGTCTGTACGGGTCAGTAGGAGAGTGGTGGGAGGAGGTGAAGGTGAGGACAAAGGCCTTTTTCATGGCTGAGGGAAGGAAGGCTGCTGCCAGACGGAGAGGAGTGCTAGCCAGGAAACAGAGGCAGCTGCAGCGTCTCTACACGATGCTGCACAGTGGCTTCGATGTGCTCGAGGATATCACCCTTTTAAAAAAGGACATCCGGAGCATAGCCGAAGAAAGTAGTCGAGGAGTGCTGTTAAGAAGCAGAGTGCAGTTCTTGGAAGAAAATGAGAAGTGTACTCGCTTCTTTTTCAGGAAAGTGGTAGGCTCCAAGTCTGTCATGGAAAGTGTAGTTGATGAGGAGGGACGAGAGAGAACAGAGCCGAGTGCTATCCTCTCCTGCACCGAGGCCTTCTACTCAAGACTGTACAGCTCTACAGAGGTAAAGGATGAAGAAATTCATTTTTTTACCTCAAAGCTAGAAAACGTTTTGAGTGAAGAAGATAGGGAAGTACTTGAGAGGGATTTGACAGTAGAAGAGCTGAGACAGGCTATGGAGAGCTTACAGAAGGGGAAAACTCCGGTTGCTGACGGGCTCCCTAAAGAATTTTATTGCACCTTTTGGGATCTGCTTCAGGATCCGCTACTGCTCCTATTCGAGGAAAGCTATAAGACAGAATTGCTGCCTGACTCCTTAAGAGAAGGCACTATCTCTCTCTTGTTTAAGAAAGGAGCAAAGAATGACATAAAGAACTGGAGACCCCTCAGCCTCTTAGGCGTGGACACTAAGATCCTGCGCCTACAAAATGTAGTGGCCTCACTGGTAGGGAAAGAACAGACTTGTGGGATAGCAGGACGCCTGATGAGCGACAACCTGGCCTTGTTGAGGGATGTTTGTCTGTACTCAGAGGATCGCTCCCTCCCTCTGTGCATTTTAGGTGTAGACCTAGAAAAGGCCTTTGACCGCCTAAACCGGCAGTACTTAACATCGGTACTTGAGCACATGAATTTTGGCCCCATCATGAGAAAGTGGATTAACCTGCTGTACACAGGTAGCAACAGCAGAGTAATGGTTAATGGCAATAGATCACGCCCCTTTGAAGTCTGTTCAGAGGTGAGGCAGGCCTGCCCATTATCCCCCTTGTTATTCGTTTTGGCTATGGAGCCCTTAGCCTGTGCCTTGCGCCAGGATCAGGCCATTAATCGGATACCAGTGCCTGGAAGTGGGGGAGGAGAGGTAAAGACATCTCTATACATGGATGACGTCACCCTGCTCCTCTCTGACAATGCCTCAATTAGCAGAGCTCTGCAGTGCTGTGATCGTTTCTCTTTGGCTTCATCCGCAAAAATTAACAAATCTAAGAGTGAGATTTTTTATCAGAACTGGAGGGAGCCAAAAGAAGGACATGATCTCAGGCTGCAAGAGAAGAGAATTAAGGTCCTGGGGGTGTATTTTGGAGAAGAGATGGGAACAGTAAATTGGCAGAACAAATTGCCAATCTTAAACAAAAAACTGATGCAATGGAAGGACCGAGACCTCACCATGACAGGGAAGGTGCTGGTCATCAAAGCCGAGCTCTTGCCTGTCTTGAATTTTCTGGCTTCTACCTTCCCAATCCCACACCGTGTTGCAGCGGTGCTGAGGAGATTGATGTTTCAATTTCTATGGGGTGGGAAGCAGGAAAGACTCAGAAGGGAAATAATGTACAGGCCGCTACCCTCAGGGGGGAAGTCTGTCCCAGATATTGCTACGAAGCTGCTGTGCATTTTCCTGGCCTCTGTGCTGAGAGGCTTTGCAACAGCACCTGCAGCGCGTACCTGGACTTATTTTTCCAGGCTCTGGGTAGGTAGGGAGGAGTTCAGAGTGTGGGGTGTCAGACCCAAGCTGGACGTCCCACTCTCTGACACATGCCCTGCAATTTATGGGACAGTTAAAAGTTTTCTAAGATCTCACCCAATTGGCCATATTCCCCTCCGAGATGTCAGCGTCCAAAAACTGGAAGATTTCGTTGCACCCCAGAACAATAGGCAGACCCCTGTGGGCATTTTAACATCAGCCCAAACAAGGAAGGTGTGGAGACACACATCCTCTAAATTTCTGTGCAACATTAACAGAGATTTAGCCTGGAGTGTCTTCCACCAGTGCTTACCGGTACGAACTTTCTTGTACCGTAGGGGCCTCACCCCCAGCCCTCGCTGCGTTAGGGTGGGCTGCGGCGAGGAGGAGACTGTGACCCATCTCCTGTGGTCCTGTTTTTTTGCTAAGGCCTTCTGGGCACAGTTTGAAGATTGGTTGCAGGCTCTCTTGCCCCAATTTACCCTGACCGCTGCTTTCGTCATATACGGCATCTCTCCTGTCAAACTTCCTCCCGACGTGTTTGACAGGATCTGGGCCGTGGTGAACAGTGGGAAAGACGCCCTGTGGAGAGTGAGGAACATGGGGCTGTTCAAAGGCATCGAGGTCCCAGTCAAGGCAGCAGGTAGCCTGGCCCTGTTCATCACCCAAGAGAACTATTACCTCAGAGATCTGTGGAGAGAAGGGAGGGAGGAAGCAGAAAATCTGTGGGAAATAGAGAGCATAGGTCAATATCTCAAGAAACTGTGAAAAACATTATCATGTTTAAGTAAAGAATGTGATTTGCACCAGAAAAAAAGAAAATTGTTGCTATGTAACTGTTACCGTGTCAAAATGTAATGAGATGTGATCATATATACTGTTTTAAGTATGTATATTAATGTAAAGCTTTCTGATTTGTGATGTCCTGTATTTTTTTGTGAAAAGAAAATAAAGTTCTTAAAAATCGAAATCGAATCGGTTCACCCAGGGCGAGGCTCGGCCGTTGCACTCCGGCTGTGCTGACCCCTGCGAATTCCCCAAATGTGGGAATCTCGACTGCATAATTTCTGGTAGTGGGGGACTGCGTTCGTGCTCTCCCCTGATGTGCATGGTCCAAAATCAGATACGGGAGGGTTAGGACACCACGAACTGCGTGGCTGCGGAAGGATCCCGGTTCGAAAGGAGTCGACGCCGCTGCTGGTTCTCGGTGGCTTTTAGTTAGGGGTCCGGAGAAGCATCTCAAGCTAGTTCCACTACTCCTTCCGGACGTTCATTCCCTTTTCAAAGTCAGTCGTTTTGCTGTAGTCTGCGTTCTTTAGGCTGATTATCGAGGTTAGCCTTTATTTGGTCATGGGTGGCCTCGGTACTGTATGCTGAGTCTAAAGACAGTTTCACCCCTTTTTTTAATTGCTAGGTTCTGTAGGTTCTGTACCAGACATGTCAAACAGTGAATTGCTGTACCTCTATTGTACCCGTGCTCAATGAATGAAATCAGTAACAAATGAATATATGTCTAGTTATACGAAAAACAAGTGGTATATCGACTCATCTTCATTTGCAGATTTAGAGGCAGCTTCGATATTTTTTTTTTAATATGGGTCACACACATGCCACAGCAACAAAACATCTCTAGAGATGAGGCTATAGATCACCTTTCCATCCTGCAGGTTTTCCTCCCAAAGCCTACGGCACCAACGTATGCTATTGCAGACACCAACGTTGCCTAGATAGAAAACCGAAATAGCCGTGGGTTTGCTTGCTGGTCTGAAGGATCTCTCTTCGAATCTCTATCATTTGTCAATGGAAGTAAAAGGCACTGCAATCTCATACATTCAGAATCAAACCCGCAGCTGTTGTTCGACTTTATTTCTTGACTAATTACATCTGAGTGTCGCATGAGCAGTTACATAAACTTGTCTGGTATATTTGAACACAAATGCCGTTCTTCAATTAAAACTAACAGTACATTGTCAGGGACATTCAGTTCTATACAAACAAGAGACAGACAAGAGAATATTTCTACCGTTCATGTGGACTACGTGTTGACTTACTGATCGGAATAATTGAAAAGTTCAGGCTCATAGCCGATGCAGTGCGTGCTAATTAGAACAGCAACGCTGAGCTCTCAGCACCGTACTGAGGCCAGGTGTTTTTCTAAAGCTGTCAGGTGCAGTTCATTTACATGAAGGAAATCTCTTACTGGGTACGATTACAATGCAGTAAGTAGCACAGACTAATTAGGGAGTAGCCCGATGCGTTTAAAAACGACCCGAGCCAGGCAGGAGTCGAACCTGCAATCTCCTGATCCGTAGTCAGACGCGTTATCCATTGCGCCACTGGCCCCGGTGTGACACTGCAGGACTGTAACCCAGTGAGATCAGCACTGCAACTAGTAAAATATTACCCCCGGTCCATTCTTTTCCAAAAGTGAGAAACACCTGTTTTCTACATTTTGTCTGTTTTAAAACCATATCTCTTTAAACCAAACCAAGAGTCTGTCTTTTGCACTGATATTCTGATTCATTTCGATTTCAAAGAAAAAAAAAACATTATCTTCCAAAGCATCATAAAATTGTCCCTTCTTCCAGACTCTACTTCTCTCTTGTAGTAGTACAGCAGACCTTTCCAGGTGAGCAGGTCACAGAGTCCGAAATGAGCTTCCTCCATCAAGCAAAGTACCTGAACATGACTCTGTCTTCATAAAAGTGCCCCTGTAATAAAGAAATTAAATCCGAAATCAAGAGGGCAGTTGCCTACTGAAGTTCAAGAAGTCATCAATTTTAACCTAGCAACACATTAAAGGCTGCATCTATACAAGTACGATTCTAGAAATGCTCACCAGATTACGTTTTAAGAAGGAACTGCGCCTCAGGTTCCGCCGAGATCTTAACTCGGATGGCAGGATTCAGAGTCCGGAGTGCGGACTGATGGCGCACGGAGGGTCCACATACTGTGGATCCCTCAGTGATCTTCCGCGTGTTCAAACAGCCAGCGTGTGACTCCCCTGTCCCCGTGACCTCATTGCTCTGCTCTCGCCTCTGTGCAGCCGAGCCCGACTCATGGTAAAGTGGAAAAAAATATGCCCTCAACGTGAGATTGACTCTGGAGTGAGGATAGACGTTACCTTTTTATCGTTGAACAGGATGTATGTGATGTGGCGACTAGGTTCAATTTTGTATCCTCTTTAAAAGATTAAGGACTGGGGTGAGCGTGATTTACCACCCTTTCAGCTAAGAACCCGACGTGCGCACCGTTTAAGCTGCATAGACTCGGTCGTTTAACTCTTCTCCATTAGAAGGGTTAAGGTTAAAGAAAAAAACATTGCTGACTTCTTTTTTTTTTTGCCAGCCACGAGTGCTGATTAGCAAGGTTTGTATTTCATGTTTTGCAAGTTGCATCCATTATAAGAAAAACAAGTTGTTCAAGACAGGAAATGAATGCTTGCATTTAATTAAGTCTAGCCGTAGGCGGTTGTCCATAATGACCAGTTCTGTTCGAGAAGACAGAACAAAAAAGGCACCGCTGGGATTCGGAGCCAGGGTCTCCTGTGTACTAGACAGGCACCTTAAGCAACTAAGCCACGGCGCCCCAGGAGAGCTGTCCTTTGACAGCCACTTGGACACACCACTCAGACACATCTGCATTCGGTGTGTGCTCCGCCTGCTCGCTGAGCAAGTTGCCACCTTTACATATAATAGCAACATCAACACCAAGAGAAAGGGTGACAAATGGCTTTTATCTGGAACTTTTCATGTCCAAGGAGCTCAATGTGCTTTCTGTGTACAACAGGGCCACTGAACTCCACACTGGCCACTGAACCACAGCAGTGGCTTGCTGGCTTGACATCTCCCAAGGAAAATGTTGAAATCGCATGTGGAACAGGAAAATGACCCTCGAGTACGGGGGAAAAAAAAGAAAAAGATCATCTGGAGCGCGCCAACCCATGTCCGGACAGCGCAGATCCCTCGACGAGGTGGCCGAGTGGTTAAGGCGATGGACTGCTAATCCATTGTGCTCTGCACGCATGGGTTCGAATCCCATTCTCGTCGCGCTCCATGTCTGACACGTGTGCCCGTTCGGCGTCGGCCCTCCTGTCGTTTGCTCCGGTTCTAGAGCCGTGCATTTTCTAGCGGTGGCTGAACATGGTATAGTAGGCTAACGTCGGTATCGAGCAGTAACAGTAACGGTATTTACGTGTCGCTGCTGCCAAGTGGCTCTGGGTTGAGACCGCGTTTTCACTTACTTGCAACGCAAACGGAGAAAGCGATTTTTGACAGTCTCTCGAGAGACCGCGCTAGGTGTTTAGGGATAGACTTTGTCAGTTCCCCCTGGGATGGTGGCCTCTCAAATAGTTTGTGATTCCTTATACAGTAGAAGCCTGCTTCGTGGCTTAAATCCAAGCTAAGGAAACGAGTTAGAGGTCTGATGCAGAACTGCGAATTCAATGAAGGGGAACACTACAGTACATTGCACTGTATGTGTGAGGAAAGCTGCCCCCTTCAGTCCCTTGTCGACCGAACAGAGGACTGTAAAGGATACCGCCAAGAAACTTAAGGATGCTGGTTGGAATCCAGCTCCAAAGAAGCCCCTTTGGGTGTTATGTCATCAAAAAGTAAGAACAGCGAATCTCCCTTTGATCAAAAGCGCAACAGAGCTGTTTTCCGGGGAGCAGGTTTCAGACCCGTAGACCTGTTTTATTTGTAGGGCAGGGCGCATTCCCAAACGCGAATCTCCTGTTTTAGAAATGCTTTGGGCGGCGTGAAGTGAAAATAAGAAGTGGGCTCCAGATGCACATGGAAGCAATCAAGTGTTTCATCCGAGCTGTTTCAAAGACTGCCCAAGAGCTTTCCTTTCACAGAGGCGCAACGATTAATGATGGGGGTGCACCCTTCAATGCGCCTTACGACTCTAGGGAGTGATTGAGACGATTCGTAGCGTGTGCTCATTTCTCTCTATTCCCCGTGTTGCAGTGGTAGGATGACGTAAATTACTGCTTCGACACGTAACGGCATTATAATCACGTGCAGGAGCTGAGGGCTTTAGTTTTGTTTCGTTTTCCATGGCGTTCGTAAGCGCGCAAATCAAAGGCAAGTCCTGCGTCTAACACGAACGTAAATGCTTTTGAAAGTGCAGTGTGGTGCAGCTTGTAAAATCCTTGTCCACATTTGTGGTTTGTTGATGTTTGTTCTGTCTGCCAAAGTTGCATTTTGACATCCGGAAGGGGGGGACTTTATCATTTGAACGTGAAGCCAGCCTTAAACCCTCTGAGGCGTGTCTGTCTGCCGGCACGTATCTTGTGAAAGGTATTTTTTTTTTAACGGAGAGCAACTTTAAAAAGGTATCCGCAGCCATCTCGCAGTCCGTGTTTGATTATAGGAGGAATGCGGCGGCGGCGGGCTCGCTTTTGTCGTGGTCGAGTGGTTAAGGCGATGGGCTCGAAATGCGTTGGGGCTTCCCCGCGCAGGTTCGAAACCTGCCGACTCCGGCGTCTGCCGCACGTCGCCTTGTGCCTGCGCGGCAGAGGCGAAGTGCCGCTTCTCCTTTCCTGGTACTATAACAACGCTAAATCGCTTGGCCCCGCTGCCATGGACATCAATTCTTCAGATAACCACACACTTTGCCTTCGCACCTCTGGTGCTCTGCTTATGCCTTTGAAAACCTAATGAATAAAGCTGAAAGAACCGACACGATATGTAGGTGCTCCTAAAGCACGCAGTAAAGAACTGTTAACAGCAAGGGTTTCAGTGGGTTAACTGAGGAGAAGGCGTGATCGCTAATTGTTGACTTTTTATTTGGTGTTAGAAACACTCTTACTGTGCATGACGTGCAACAAATGTAGCCACAGAAATTGCATCACGCTTTCATGTATGCTATTGCAGACACCAACGTTGCCTAGATAGAAAACCGAAATAGCCGTGGGTTTGCTTGCTGGTCTGAAGGATCTCTCTTCGAATCTCTGTCATTTGTCAATGGAAGTAAAAGGCGCTGCAATCTCATACGTTCAGAATCAAACCCGCAGCTGTTGTTCGACTTTATTTCTTGACTAATTACAACTGAGTGTCGCATGAGCAGTTACATAAACTTGTCTGGTATATTTGAACACAAGTGCCGTTCTTCAATTAAAACTAACAGTACATTGTCAGGGACATTCAGTTCTATACAAACAAGAGACAGACAAGAGAATATTTCTACCGTTCATGTGGACTACGTGTTGACTTACTGATCGAAATAATTGAAAAGTTCGGGCTCATAGCCGATGCAGTGCGTGCTAATTAGAACAGCAACGCTGAGCTCTCAGCACCGTACTGAGCCCAGGTGTTTTTCTAAAGCTGTCAGGTGCAGTTCATTTACATGAAGGAAATCTCTTACTGGGTACGATTACAATGCAGTAAGTAGCACAGACTACTTAGGGAGTAGCCCGATGCGTTTAAAAACGACCCGAGCCAGGCAGGAGTCGAACCTGCAATCTCCTGATCCGTAGTCAGACGCGTTATCCATTGCGCCACTGGCCCCGGTGTGACACTGCAGGACTGTAACCCAGTGAGATCAGCACTGCAACTAGTAAACTATTACCCCCGGTCCATTCTTTACCAAAAGTGAGAAACACCTGTTTTCTACATTTTGTCTGTTTTAAAACCATATCTTCTGTCTTTTGCACTGATATTCTGATTCATTTCGATTTCAAAGAAAAAAAAAACATTATCTTCCAAAGCATCATAAAATTGTCCCTTCTTCCAGACTCTACTTCTCTCTTGTAGTAGTACAGCAGACCTTTCCAGGTGAGCAGGTCACAGAGTCCGAAATGAGCTTCCTCCATCAAGCAAAGTACCTGAACATGACTCTGTCTTCATAAAAGTGCCCCTGTAATAAAGAAATTAAATCCGAAATCAAGAGGGCAGTTGCCTACTGAAGTTCAAGAAGTCATCAATTTTAACCTAGCAACACATTAAAGGCTGCATCTATACAAGTACGATTCTAGAAATGCTCACCAGATTACGTTTTAAGAAGGAACTGCGCCTCAGGTTCCGCCGAGATCTTAACTCGGATGGCAGGATTCAGAGTCCGGAGTGCGGACTGATGGCGCACGGAGGGTCCACATACTGTGGATCCCTCAGTGATCTTCCGCGTGTTCAAACAGCCAGCGTGTGACTCCCCTGTCCCCGTGACCTCATTGCTCTGCTCTCGCCTCTGTGCAGCCGAGCCCGACTCATGGTAAAGTGGAAAAAAATATGCCCTCAACGTGAGATTGACTCTGGAGTGAGGATAGACGTTACCTTTTTATCGTTGAACAGGATGTATGTGATGTGGCGACTAGGTTCAATTTTGTATCCTCTTTAAAAGATTAAGGACTGGGGTGAGCGTGATTTACCACCCTTTCAGCTAAGAACCCGACGTGCGCACCGTTTAAGCTGCATAGACTCGGTCGTTTAACTCTTCTCCATTAGAAGGGTTAAGGTTAAAGAAAAAAACATTGCTGACTTCTTTTTTTTTTTTGCCAGCCACGAGTGCTGATTAGCAAGGTTTGTATTTCATGTTTTGCAAGTTGCATCCATTATAAGAAAAACAAGTTGTTCAAGACAGGAAATGAATGCTTGCATTTAATTAAGTCTAGCCGTAGGCGGTTGTCCATAATGACCAGTTCTGTTCGAGAAGACAGAACAAAAAAGGCACCGCTGGGATTCGGAGCCAGGGTCTCCTGTTTACTAGACAGGCACCTTAAGCAACTAAGCCACGGCGCCCCAGGAGAGCTGTCCTTTGACAGCCACTTGGACACACCACTCAGACACATCTGCATTCGGTGTGTGCTCCGCCTGCTCGCTGAGCAAGTTGCCACCTTTACATATAATAGCAACATCAACACCAAGAGAAAGGGTGACAAATGGCTTTTATCTGGAACTTTTCATGTCCAAGGAGCTCAATGTGCTTTCTGTGTACAACAGGGCCACTGAACTCCACACTGGCCACTGAACCACAGCAGTGGCTTGCTGGCTTGACATCTCCCAAGGAAAATGTTGAAATCGCATGTGGAACAGGAAAATGACCCTCGAGTACGGGGGAAAAAAAAGAAAAAGATCATCTGGAGCGCGCCAACCCATGTCCGGACAGCCCAGATCCCTCAACGAGGTGGCCGAGTGGTTAAGGCGATGGACTGCTAATCCATTGTGCTCTGCACGCATGGGTTCGAATCCCATTCTCGTCGCGCTCCATGTCTGACACGTGTGCCCGTTCGGTGTTGGCCCTCCTGTCGTTTGCTCCGGTTCTAGAGCCGTGCATTTTCTAGCGGTGGCTGAACATGGTATAGTAGGCTAACGTCGGTATCGAGCAGTAACAGTAACGGTATTTACGTGTCGCTGCTGCCAAGTGGCTCTGGGTTGAGACCGCGTTTTCACTTACTTGCAACGCAAACGGAGAAAGCGATTTTTGACAGTCTCTCGAGAGACCGCGCTAGGTGTTTAGGGATAGACTTTGTCAGTTCCCCCTGGGATGGTGGCCTCTCAAATAGTTTGTGATTCCTTATACAGTAGAAGCCTGCTTCGTGGCTTAAATCCAAGCTAAGGAAACGAGTTAGAGGTCTGATGCAGAACTGCGAATTCAATGAAGGGGAACACTACAGTACATTGCACTGTATGTGTGAGGAAAGCTGCCCCCTTCAGTCCCTTGTCGACCGAACAGAGGACTGTAAAGGATACCGCCAAGAAACTTAAGGATTTACCATATTAAACATTGGAAATCCAACCACTTGCATTTGTGACACTTGATTTTGGCTCCACCTAAGACACTCTTAAATCTTCAAACACTTTTCTCTTCTCACGCAACACTCTTGTCTGTCGGCACTATGTGGCAGCGTTGCATGACAACCCCTCTCACCACGGAAAGGAACCTAACAGCTTTGGTAAGAGAGGAGAAAAGGACCTGGCCCGTACGGGGCTCGAACCCGCGACCTTGGCGTTATTAGCACCACACTCTAACCAACTGAGCTAACCAGCCTCACGACAGTGCTCCTCTCTGTGCTGCAAAAAATCAAACTCAGGGAATTTCTTTTGTCCTCCTTTGAATAGAAAGCCGTGTAATTCAGTGTACGGGCTTTCTCGTGCAGTTTCATGGTTCTTGTAACCCAAATCCTACACTGGCCTGAAGTGCCCCCCCATTTCACAGCATTTTTCAGCTGATTTAAAATGTACCTAAAGGAGAAGCATTATTGAAGACCATCAATTACCAAGAGCTTTTGTCAAAGGTTTTGGTGGTCATTTTGAATGACCACAGAACGCTGTGACCTCGGTTTTACATCTCATCCAAAAGACAGCGCCCTTTTACAACACAGCAACTCCGTCACTATACTGGGGCATTGGGACCTGCACGGACCTCAGGGTGAGCGCCCCCCCGCCGGCACCATTAACACCGCTTCCAGCTGGAAGCTTTGTTTTTCCCTGTAGCTCACCCTTATTCGGGTACTGACCTGGCTCACACCTGCTTAGCTTCAGTGGGTTTTCAGTTGCGAGTTGCAAGGGGATGCAAGTGATGGAGCCGCTCGCTGCAAAAGCCACTGCATTGGCCAGGAATCGAACCCGAGCCTCCCGCATGGCAGGCGAGAATGCTACCACTGAACCACCAATGCTCAGTGCCTGGGCCTTCAAAAAAGACGCTTTTTTGGTGCTCTGTGCAAAGTGCATCGACATCTGCTTCCAGCTGCAAAATGCCATTCGCGGATGCTGAAGAACTTATTTCCAAGGCAGCGGGTACAAGCGATTGGGCGTTTTAAAACCACCAGGAACAGCAAAGAGGCGCACTTCTTTGCTTGCGCCGAAACACACCGACTGGAGGCAGATAACGTAGTCGGCAGGATTCGAACCTGCGCGGGGAGACCCCAATGGATTTCTAGGCCATCGCCTTAACCACTCGGCCACGACTACAGCAAGCCCCACAGCCGCTGCGTTCTTGCTACAATCTTACCTGGATCGCGAGACGCCGGCGGAAGCCTATTTCAAAGTCGTTTTCCGTTTCAAAAAAACATTTCCAAAATACAAGCCTTGCAGACAGACACGCCTCAGAGGACTTAAGGGTGGCTTCATGTCGGAATGATAAAGTCTCCCCGTCCGGACATGAAAATGCCACTTTGTTACAGACAAAAAAAGAATCAACAACAGAGAAATGCCCACAAGCATTTGAAAAGCCGCACCACGTCGCACTTGAAATAGCTCTTACATTAGTGGAAAACACAAACGACCAACTCGGAATGACTTGCTTTGGACGCTTTTCAAAGCGTTCTTTGTGCACGACGACTGCGCCGCCTAGCAGATACAAATGGGTTGTACAACTTTGAAGTAGCAAATGGAAGAGGGCTAAGCCTCCTCTCTTTTAGCCCAGGTTCGATCTGTCTCCCAGAATCACCAGGGCGCACGCACACACACACACCTGTGCCGTTGAAGTGCTCTGCTTCATTTCTAAGGGCAACTCAACATTCACTCCTACCCCGAGTGCAGAAAAGACAGCGTCTGCAGCAGCAGCAGCTCAGGTCTCTGCACAGGAGCTAAGCTGCCCCCATCTCCTCTGCTCTGCTCTGCGGCTCCTGCGGAGCGGAGTCCTGCCTGGAGCCGTGTTTGCAGGCGGCAGCTCCCCGCACCCTGTCTGTGCGTCGTGTCCAAGAGCTCCTGGGAGGAAGAGAGAGCCCTCCCACTCGGGGGCTTTTCCACGGTCTGTGTGAGGAGGGGCGGGTGTGTCCAGCAGCTTATCGAGCGGAAGCCTGGGGCGGCGGAGAGCTGTGATCGTGCAGACCTTGAGGTGTCACCTCTTTGTCTGCTTTCCCGCCCCCCCTCCGCCCAAGCTCTGCTCCAAAGTAGCCCGGCAACCCCTCACACCTGCACGTGTCACAACCTAAGGTGTGGTCATGAGACACCCATGGGGTGTTGTTCTGTTCTTGCTAATTTTTTCCTGCCCGTCGCAGGCAGGAGTCCATGCGAGGAAGATGCGCTGGACAGAGCTCAGAGGGCGCAGCTGGGTGGCTTTCCTTCTGAGTGACGTTCCTGCAACACTCTCCCGCTCCTCTTGGTGCGCTCATGCCGCAACACAGGAAGGCTGGAGCAGGTGGCTGTGCGCTCTGTCCACCGCCGAAATAGCTCAGTTGGGAGAGCGTTAGACTGAAGATCTAAAGATCCAGGGTTTCGGTATTTTGTTTCATCGCGCCCTTTGTTCCTCTCTCCAGCGCCCCCTGCCTAAAGTGACGCTTCCCTTTCTCAGCCGGAAACGCAAGCGAGACACCAGCAGCTGTCCCTGCAGGTTTCCGTAGTGTAGCGGCTATCACGTTCGCCTAACACGCGAAAGGTCCCCGGTTCGAGACCGGGCGGAAACAGCCTCGTTCTGCATGCTCCTGTACTTCACAGAGGTATTGAGCGACCGGTCATTTGTTCCCAATGTATTTCCGGTGCCTTCATGCAGTCTTGTACCAAACGCACGTTCCGTCTGTACACGGAGCCGATCATTTGCAATTGGGTTGTGCCGACAGACCAGGACGAGCCTTGTCGGCTCAAAAGCAGCGCAGGACCTGCAAGAACAGCAGAAAGATTAGCATCCAGCGGGGGCTTCTTAGTGAGCCCAAGATCTCATCAAGAATCGGCTCCACCAACAGGGCTGGGCGCATTGTTCCATTCTCCGACCACTCTCGGTGTAAACAAGTCCCTCCTGGTCTCTGCTTGAATTGCACTTTCCTGCGTTTGCTTTGGTGTAACTGGCTTCCCCTGCATGGGCGAATGTGAAGAAGATCCTTAGTAAGTAATTGAAGAAACCCGAGAAGAGGTCAGAGTGGCCTCTGTCGTTCATCAACGATCCAGTCAGGCAGTACTCCTCTGTAAAGCGCCGTTCGTTCACATCGATTGGCTTTTTTTTGCCTTCATTCGTGCAAGTAGTAAAAGCAGACGCCCCTATTCTGCCGTGACCCGGATTCGAACTGGGGTTGTTGCGGCCACAACGCAAAGTACTGACCACTATACGATCACGGCGAGTTACCGATACACACGTGGCAGGGCGGAAAAGGCTGTGCTCTCTTCGTGTGACATAATTCGGAAAAGTCCTGACGTTGCATTTCAACTGAGCCCCAGTATACATCGACCCTTCGACACTCTGAGTGACAACTCTCTTGCGTGTTTTCTAATATTTCTGTGGTTTGCTTGCATGATGCCCGGAACAGCAGGGTTGCGTGCTCCCATATGGTCTAGCGGTTAGGATTCCTGGCTTTCACCCAGGCGGCCCGGGTTCGACTCCCGGTATGAGAACGTGTTAATTTTGCCTCCTGCTTTCCAAAAGATCAGCACCGTGTACGAAGGAGCCGCATTAAAACTACTCGAACGTGCAAAACGTGCGAGAAGAGGGGGCGCTTGTTTCCAGCCGAAACTTCTCGCGTGTGAGACGAGCTGACCATCGCTGCAGGAGGTGGGAGGGTTACTCTGGTAGACAGGGCTGACCTTTGGCAATAGGATTTATACTCTCCAAGATGATATTTGCACTTTCTGGAGAGGCGATTTTCTCCACTTCAGTAGCCCGATTTCGTCGATTGCGTGGAGAGGGCTGTAGAATGTGGCGCCGCCTTTCCTGCTCCGTCCATGACAGGCGTGCTGGACTCTGGAGAGAGAGCACGGTCCATCAGCGCACACCAATAAAGGCACTGGAAGCCGCTGAATCGCATTGGCGAAGCTCAGCACTGGGCCGCTGGGCACATCTGACCACTGTTTCCGTAGTGTAGTGGTTATCACGTTCGCCTCACACGCGAAAGGTCCCCGGGTGGAAACGGACTTCAGACTTCTTTTGTCGCCACGCACAAAAGGGGATTGGGGATTCGCCTAGCGCTGTTATCGAACAGACCCACTCACCTCTTAGTGTGGCGGGATCTGCACAGTGCATGTCGCAGCGCATCCTGCTTTCACTTCAATGCGCGTCCTGATGTACCCCTGTCTCCCGCGTGACAGGTGGGGACAGGTGACAGGTCCTATACTAATGAGGAAGACATCGCTCTCTCCGACCCCCCGGCATCGTGTCCCGACCCACCGTGCTGGAAGCCGACGCGTGCTGTGATTCCTTTACGGAGCAGAAATGACAACCGAGGAGCCGAGAGATCATTTCAGCATTTCGCGTCTGAACGGAAAACACAAACAACCAACTCAGAATGACTTGCCTTTGACGCTTTTCAAAGCGTTCTTTGTGCACGACGACTGCGCCGCCTAGCAGATACAAATGGGTTGTACAACTTTGAACTAGTAAATGGAAGAGGGCTAAGCCTCCTCTCTTTTAGCCCAGGTTCGATCTGTCTCCCAGAATCACCAGGGCGCACACACACACACCCGTGCCGTTGAAGTGCTCTGCTTCATTTCTAAGGGCAACTCAACATTCACTCCTACCCCGAGTGCAGAAAAGACAGCTAAAAGACACGGCTTGCGAGCGTGACCAATCCGTGCGATAACTCGGAAAACACCCAGCCACACTGTGCCGGAAACGACGCACTCTGGGAAGCCGCTATGCAAAGCGAGGTCCCAAGATCCCCTGCGGCCGGACACTTCCCAACCCCCAAAGAAAAGAGCGCCAATCAGACGGCCGGAGACCGTGGACTCGCGGTGCAGACTGCCACAATCGCCATAACAAGACCGATTGCGGGCGTTTTTGTTTTCTCTCTTTGACCAGCCAGGCTGCGCCCCACCCGAAGGCAGAGAAGCACAAAAATTGCATGGAACTCATTCATGCTCCTCTCCACGGAAATCTTTAGTAAAAGGCAAAAGATTTGTACGAGATGAAGAAAAACCAGAGTGCGTGGCTGCACAGCTACAGGAGCCCAGGCCGCCTTCAAAGCCTCTGCCCTGCCGGTCGTGGTTGGCAATACACCTGGCCTTACAAACGAGCCAGTGGGGCCCGTTCAGCTCCGGGCTCATCGCCTGCGGCTCACGGCTTGCGAGCGTGCCGAATCCGTGCGATAACTCGGAAAACACCCGGCCACACTGTGCCGGAAACGCACTCTGGTTTCTCTTCATCTCGTACAAATCTTTCGCCTTTTACTAAAGATTTCCATGGAGAGGAGCATGAATGCGTTCCATGCAATTTTTGTGCTTCCCTGCCTTCGGGTGGGGCGCAGCCTGGCTGGTCAAAGAGAGAAAACAAAACCGCCCGCAATCGGTCTTGTTATGGCGATTGTGGCAGTCTGCTCCGCGAGTCCACGGTCTCCGGCCGTCTGATTGGCGCTCTTTTCTTTGGGGGGCGGGAAGTGTCCGGCCGCAGGGGATCTTGGGACCTCGCTTTGCATAGCGGCTTCCCAGAGTGCGTCGTTTCCGGCACAGTGTGGCCGGGTGTTTTCCGAGTTATCGCACGGATTGGGCACGCTCGCAAGCCGTGAGCCGCAGGCGATGAGCCCCGAGCTGAACGGGCCCCACTGGCTCGTTTGTAAGATCTGCGGCAGATCGTGTAAAGACGTTCAACTTTGTAACTACTGCATGCACAGGAAGCAGAATAAATTCCTCTTTCAAACTGTCAAAGGTTTGCTTTGCGAACGCTGCAGGACATCGCACAATCTGTTTTGAACGGGGACAAACGATTTCTTATGAGGCGCAGTAAGTACAGACGTTTAAAAAGCTCCACTCATGCCGACGATGCAGCATGAAGAAGCGCAACCTAACGTTTGACAGACAAAAGCCTGGCGCCGCTACGAGCAATATGAAATCAAACTGACAGCACACAGCGTTTCGCGCTGACTCAAAAGTGATCTCGACAGACGCTGCATAACGCTGAAAGAGCTAAAGAGTGTTTCTGTTGAGACGTAACAAGCTTGTTTCTTTCTACCATGATGTTACCATGACAAAATCTGTCTTTAAACACCTTGCTCAGTCTCTGACGAGACTGTCAAGAATTGCTTTCGCTAATTGTATTGCAAACCGGCGGAAGCGGGGTATTGGGAAAAGTTTTCAACTAGCAATAATCGCGCATCGGCTAAACCTCAAAGGCTACGATACTGCCACTGCGCAAAGCTGACGGTTGCCAGGCAACCGCGTGGATCCTATGGAAATCGTTATCAATCGTCTCATGGCATGTCGTTGCTGTAACGCTTCATATTTGCGGCCGGACACTTCCCGCCCCCCAAAGAAAAGAGCGCCAGTCAGACAGGCGGAGACCGAGGACTGGCAGAGCAGACAGCCACAGTCGCCATAACAAGACCGATTGCGGGCGTTTTTGTTTTCTCTCTTTGACCAGCCAGGCTGCGCCCCACCCGAAAGCAGGGAAGCACAAAAATTGCATGGAACTCATTCATGCTCCTCTCCACGGAAATCTTTAGTAAAAGGCGAAAGATTTGTACGAGATGAAGAGAAACCAGAGTGCGTGGCTGCACAGCTGCAGGAGCCCAGGCCGCCTTCAAAGCCTCTGCGCTGCCGGTCGTGGTTGGCAATGCACCTGGCCTTACAAACTAGCCAGTGGGGCCCGTTCAGCTCCGGGCTCATCGCCTGCGGCTCTCGGCTTACCTGGCAGGGGAGATACCTTGATCAGCCTGTAGTTGGAGTAGTTGGATTGTTTTCTTGTTTTGTGGAAGCAGTGTTTGTTTTGCAGTTTGAGATGGCAACCTTTGGATCCCGCAAGAATGCTGTACATTTTGAGCTTTTGGATGACCTCTTCATGGATCGTATGCAGTTCAGCAGAAAAGTGTTACAGAAGGAACTTGGCTTTGAACCTCGGCACTTGGATTTCATCTTTGCTCTCCCAGGTCAGAAAGCATTTGAGGTTGTATTTGCTACCTATCCTCTGTTTGAACAATGCGTGGATGTCTTTGAGGCAAAAAGAGGGAAAGTTCCTGCACTTGAGAAGATCAACTTGCAGCCTCTGACACAGAGAGAGAGGAAAACGGTGCATGTTGTTATGTTCTCGGAACTGGCAAAGACGGAGGACATTCACATCTGGCTTAACCAGTACTGCACCGTCCACCATGGAACTGAGGTTAGAGATGTTGACGGTATAAAAACAGGAGCAAGGAAATTCGAGGTTCGCTTACTACCGGACAATGTAAATGGAGGCTTAAGGCACCTGCCCTCTACAATCCGGCTGGGCGCCTGCAATGGCTATGTTTTTTATGTGGGACAACCAAAGGTGTGTCGGCGCTGTGGTGCTGTGGGACACCTGGCATCGTCCTGCACTGTGAAATGCTGCAAGACCTGTGGCAAACAGGGACATTTAGCCTCTGACTGTTCAATGCTGCCAAAGTGCAATTTATGTGGCTCGGAAGGACACGTTTTTAAGAACTGCCCTCACGCCTACGCCAATAAACTCAAAATGAGAAAGGATGAGGCAGTGCTTGTTTCAGCCAAACCGGCCCGAAAAGCCAAAGCAAACAACAAGTCAAACAAAGAACCCTTGTTGGACAAAGAGTCTCAGCCTCCAGCCAGGATCAGTCCTGCTGTGGCTCCGGGGCCGGTGGAAGAGAAATCCACTACGCTCCCACAACCGCAGACTGCACCAGACAAGCACGAGGGTTTGAAAACCCCCGAGAACAGCGAGGACCCCTCCCCCACTCCTGCTCCTCAGAACGAGGGCCAGTGTGGGGCCCCCCGGTGGAGCGGGTCCAGCGACGATACCCAGGATTCAGCGGAGCTGCTTTTCTCAGACTCTGCAAGTGCTACAGATGCCCTCCTCTCCTCCATCCAGTCCGTCACGGAGGATCTGCAACAGCTGGTGGGTGAGGGGGAAGAGGAGACTGGTGCATCGGCTGCACCCCTTTCCCCTCAGTGCTCCCAGGAGCTGGACTTGAGGAAAAGGAAAAATGACTCTGTTTTCTCCCCGAGCGAGGAGGAAGGAGAGCATGGCGATGGGGACAGCTGGAACCCCTCCACCCCTCTTTCTACCCCCTTCCTTGAAATGGACTCCGTGAACGCTTTTACTGCTGCCACCCTGATGAAGGCTCATTCAGAGGATGGCTGGCAGGAAATTGGTAAGAAGAAAAAGAAAGAGAAGGTAACAGGTGAGACCGAAGAGAAATGTGTTTTGTAAAGACTGGTTCCACTTTCTTATGTAAAATGGCTCTAAACATAATTTCTCTTAACACCAGAGGTATCAATGACAGAGTTAAATGCCAGTGTGTCTTTGATTACCTCCAGCAGAGAGAGGGAGATGTGTTGATGTTGCAGGAGTGTGCTTTAGCCTATCAAGAGAGGTATAAAAGCTTTAAAGATAGGTGGGATAAAGGGCCTTCTGTTTGGTCAGGGGACAATAACAACAGAGCCTCTGGCGTGGCCATTCTTTTCAAAGGATGGGCTTTCAAATTGAAAAGTATTCAGAGGGTCATAGATGGCAGGTTGCTGTGTGTGGATGTGGAATGGGGGACCGTTAACCTGCGGCTAATCAATGTGTATTGTCCTACTGACGTGGGAGGAAGGGTGGAGCTACTCAAGGCACTCTCTCCCCTATTGTTAAGTAGCACAGACGTGATAGTGGGAGGGGATTTTAATTGTATCTTAGAGCACACAGACAGGCAGTCTAGCTCTCCGATAAAATTGGATTCCAGCTCACTGGCCCTGCAAAACTTTGTTCAAGACTTTAAACTCTCAGACACATATAGATGTATATATCCCACAACAGCAGGATATACATGGTCAGGGAGGAATAGCAGCTCCAGAATTGACTATTGCTTTGTCTCAGAGAGAGTGAAAGTTGTTGGGGTCACTCTTCAGCCTGTCTTCTTCTCAGATCATCAGGCTTTAGGGTGTAGAGTGGAACTCCAGGGCGGGACTGTCTTTGGCCCAGGCCTCTGGAAACTCAACACAAAGCTGCTAGAGAACGAGGGGGTAGTATCCCGCTACAAGGAGAAACTATCACAGTGGCTGTCCTTGCAGTGTCTGTACGGGTCAGTAGGAGAGTGGTGGGAGGAGGTGAAGATGAGGACAAAGGCATTTTTCATGGCTGAGGGAAGGAAGGCTGCTGCCAGACGGAGAGGAGTGCTAGCCAGGAAACAGAGGCAGCTGCAGCGTCTCTACACGATGCTGCACAGTGGCTTCGATGTGCTCGAGGATATCACCCTTTTAAAAAAGGACATCCGGAGCATAGCCGAAGAAAGTAGTCGAGGAGTGCTGTTAAGAGGCAGAGTGCAGTTCTTGGAAGAAAATGAGAAGTGTACTCGCTTCTTTTTCAGGAAAGTGGTAGGCTCCAAGTCTGTCATGGAAAGTGTAGTTGATGAGGAGGGACGAGAGAGAACAGAGCCGAGTGCTATCCTCTCCTGCACCGAGGCCTTCTACTCAAGACTGTACAGCTCTACAGAGCTAAAGGATGAAGAAATTCATTTTTTTACCTCAAAGCTAGAAAACGTTTTGAGTGAAGAAGATAGGGAAGTACTTGAGAGGGATTTGACAGTAGAAGAGCTGAGACAGGCGATGGAGAGCTTACAGAAGGGGAAAACTCCAGGTGCTGACGGGCTCCCTAAAGAATTTTATTGCACCTTTTGGGATCTGCTTCAGGATCCGCTACTGCTCCTATTCGAGGAAAGCTATAAGACAGAATTGCTGCCTGACTCCTTAAGGGAAGGCACTATCTCTCTCTTGTTTAAGAAAGGAGCAAAAAATGACATAAAGAACTGGAGACCCTCAGCCTGTTAGGCTTGGACACTAAGATCCTGTCCAAAGCCCTTTTCCTGCACCTACAAAATGTAGTGGCCTCACTGGTAGGGAAAGAACAGACTTGTGGGATAGCAGGACGCCTGATGAGCGACAACCTGGCCTTGTTGAGGGATGTCTGTCTGTACTCTGAGGATCGCTCCCTCCCTCTTTGCATTTTAGGTGTAGACCTAGAAAAGGCCTTTGACCGCCTAAACCGGCAGTACTTAACATCGGGACTTGAGCACATGAAGTTTGGCCCCATCATGAGAAAGTGGATTAACCTGCTGTACACAGGTAGCAACAGCAGAGTCATGGTTAATGGGAATAGATCACGCCCCTTTGAAGTCTGTTCAGGGGTGAGGCAGGGCTGCCCATTATCCCCCTTGTTATGCGTTTTGGCTATGGAGCCCTTAGCCTGTGCCTTGCGCCAGGATCAGGCCATTAATGGGATACCAGTGCCTGGAAGTGGGGGAGGAGAGGTAAAGACATCTCTATACATGGATGACGTCACCCTGCTCCTCTCTGACAATGCCTCAATTAGCAGAGCTCTGCAGTGCTGTGATCGTTTCTCTTTGGCTTCCTCCGCAAAAATTAACAAATCTAAGAGTGAGATTTTTTATCAGAACTGGAGGGAGCCAAAAGAAGGACATGATCTCAGGCTGCAAGAGAAGAGAATTAAGGTCCTGGGGGTGTATTTTGGAGAAGAGATGGGAACAGTAAATTGGCAGAACAAATTGCCAATCTTAAACAAAAAACTGATGCAATGGAAGAACCGAGACCTCACCATGACAGGGAAGGTGCTGGTCATCAAAGCTGAGCTCTTGCCTGTCTTGAATTTTCTGGCTTCTACCTTCCCAATCCCACAACGTGTTGCGGCGGTGATGAGGAGATTGATGTTTCAATTTCTATGGGGTGGGAAGCAGGAAAGACTCAGAAGGGAAATAATGTACAAGCCGCTACCCTCAGGGGGGAAGTCTGTCCCAGATATTGCTACGAAGCTGCTGTGCATTTTCCTGGCCTCTGTGCTGAGAGGCTTTGCAACAGCACCTGCAGCGCGTACCTGGACTTATTTTTCCAGGCTCTGGGTAGGTAGGGAGGTGTTCAGAGTGTGGGGTGTCAGACCCAAGCTGGACGTCCAACTCTCTGACACATGCCCTGCAATTTATGGGACAGTTAAAAGTTTTCTAAGATCTCACCCAATTGGCCATATTCCCCTCCGAGATGTCAGGGTCCAAAAACTGGAAGATTTCGTTGCACCCCAGAACAATAGGCAGACCCATGTGGGCATTTTAACATCAGCCCAAACAAGGAAGGTGTGGAAACACACATCCTCTAAGTTTCTGTGCAACATTCACAGAGATTTAGCCTGGAGTGTCGTCCACCAGTGCTTACCGGTACGAACTTTCTTGTACCGTAGGGGCCTCACCCCCAGCCCTCGCTGCGTTAGGGTGGGCTGCGGCGAGGAGGAGACTGTATCCCATCTCCTGTGGTCCTGCTTTTTTGCAAAGGCCTTCTGGGCACAGTTTGAAGATTGGTTGCAGGCTCTCTCGTCCCAATTTACCCTGACTGCTGCTTTCGTCATATACGGCATCTCTCCTGTCAAACTTCCTCCTGACGTGTTTGACAGGATCTGGGCCGTGGTGAACAGTGGGAAAGATGCCCTGTGGAGAGTGAGGAACATGGGGCTGTTCAAAGGCATCAAGATTCCAGTCAAGGCTGCAGGTAGCCTGGCCTTGTTCATCACCTGAGAGAAATCTATTACCTCAGAGATCTGTGGAGAGAAGGGAGGGAGGAAGCAGAAAATCTGTGGGAAATAGAGAGCATAGGTCAATATCTCAAGAAACTGTGAAAAACATTATCAAGTTTAAGTAAAGAATGTGATTTGCACCAGAAAAAAAGAAAATTGTTGCTATGTAACTGTTACCGTGTCAAAATGTAATGAGATGTGATCATATATACTTTTTTAAGTATGTATATTAATGTAAAGCTTTCTGATTTGTGATGTCCTGTATTTTTTTGTGAAAAGAAAATAAAGTTCTTAAAAATCGAAATCGGTTCACCCAGGGCGAGGCTCGGCCATTGCACTCCGGCTGTGCTGACCCCTGCGAATTCCCCAAATGTGGGAATCTCGACTGCATAATTTCTGGTAGTGGGGGACTGCGTTCGCGCTCTCCCCTGATGTGCTTGGTCCAAAATCAGATACGGGAGGGTTAGGACACCACGAGCTGCGTGGCTGCGGAAGGATCCCGGTTCGAAAGGAGTCGACGCCGCTGCTGGTTCTCGGTGGCTTTTAGTTAGGGGTCCGGAGAAGCATCTCAAGCTAGTTCCACTACTCCTTCCGGACGTTCATTCCCTTTTCAAAGTCAGTCGTTTTGCTGTAGTCTGCGTTCTTTAGGCTGATTATCGAGGTTAGCCTTTATTTGGTCATGGGGGGCCTCGGTACTGTATGCTGAGTCTAAAGACAGTTTCACCCGTTTTCTGATTGCTCGGTTCTGTAGGTTCTGTACCAGACATGTCAAACAGTGAATTGCTGTACCTCTATTGTATCCGTGCTCAATGAATGAAATCAGTAACAAATGAATATATGTCTAGTTATACGAAAAACAAGTGGTTTATCGACTTGTCTTCATTTGCAGATTTAGAGGCAGCTTCGATATTCGTTTTACAAACGGGTTTTTTTTTTTAATACTGGTCACACACATGCCACAGCAACAAAACATCTCTAGAGATGAGGCTATAGATCACCTTTCCATCCTGCAGGTTTTCCTCCCAAAGCCTACGGAACCAACGGCGACCCCTGCTGGCTGGGAGAGCAAAAGCTTACAGCACCTGGTATTCCCAGGCGGTCTCCCATCCAAGTACTAACCAGGCCCGACCCTGCTTAGCTTCCAAGATCAGACAAGATCAGGCGTGTTCAGGGTGGTGTGGCCGTAAGCGAAAACCCAAGCGCCTGACTCGCTACTTGAAGCTGTGTGTGGCGGGGGCTCCGTGCCCCCCGAGCGGGACTGAAGGATCGTTCGTGTGCAACTCTTTGGAAAGGAGCTGCTTTCCAAATCGCATTGCGTGCCTGGATGTTGGCGAATGCGCTCCCTTGTGTTGGCTCGTCCCGCACTGGAGGAGGACAAACAATCTGCACGGAGGAGCACCAGGCAAGTCTTCGCCAGACAAAAACCTCCAGTGCACAGCACTCTGGAAACATTTCAGGGCTGTCGCGTGTTTATTTCAGCACGTAAAGCGCACCGGTCCAACACGTCGGCCGGGCGCGCGGCGCCTCCGCCCTCTTGTGGCCTTGCGGCGTCAGAGCAAGAGGCTCCTTCTCGCTGCCCTTCCGCTGTGTTGCAGGGCCCCGAGAGGGAACCCGGAGCGCGCACTTTGTGGGGGGCGGGGGACCGCGTTCGCGCTCTGCCCCCGGTCTCTTGCGCGAGTACTAAATCTCACGGACAGGGGGGCCTCGTCATTGATTGTTACAGGTGAGACGGGGATTAGGAGGAGACCCTGACTGATGGGTAAAGGGGAGCACTAACACCAGTGGGACACCCCCGGCGTCTCTTTTTGAGAGACGCCCTGGGGTTTCCTAATGGCCAAGGAGGGTCGGGACCTTGGTTTGACGCCTCCCCCGAAGGACGGCGCCTGTTTGTGCAGCAGAGTGTCGCCATCAGGAGGCTGGGGCGTAAGAGAGCCACACAGCCCGCAGGGTGAGCGCTCCCTACTGGTCCCAGTCACACCTCTTGCAGGAGCAGCAGCAACCGGAGCTTTTCCAGGGGGGAATCTCCCATCCGGGTGCCGGCCAGGCTCACACCTGCTGGACTGCCCCGGGGGTGAGCCCAGTCGAGAGTCGCAGGGCCAGATCTAGTCACCGGGGAGAAACGATACAATTGAAGGATTGCTCGGCTCTCGGCACTTGAAAAGACCGACAAATGTCTCGTTCCCGCTGGAGCTGAATGTACCCGCATGTGTGGTGTCGTCTTCTTCCCCCGCCCCGCTGTGTTTGCTGTATTGTCTCTGAAGCCGGCCCCCCCGAGACGAGACGGGCTGTTCCTGTGACCCAATTAACACTTTACAGGTGCCATTCCCCGGCATTGTGGCCATTGTCGGTGCTCACATGCGATAAGATAAGGCGGAGGAGAGCGGGGCATGCCCAGCGGCAGACATTCAAGGAGGGGGCAGTGCGAGGTGAGGTGAGGTGCGACACGCCGGAGCCCCGACGCAGCTAATGCGGAGCACTTGTTGGACTGGCATCGAAAGGACGTGTGCGCACGGAGCGAGCCTTCCCTGCGGCGGAGCGCGGGAACTTTCTCCCCCCCTCCCGCTGCAGGAGTTGTGTGCGCTGCAGCGGTGCCGAGAGAAAAGCACAGAAGGCAGCAGGCTCTGGAGAGCAGGTAAGAGACGGAGCCTTGTGGGCAGGCGAGCAGGCCCATTTTTTGGAAATTGCTGAAAAGGTTTGTTCGGTGTGTGGCAGGCGCACGTCGCGAGCTTGCGTGGTGATCTGCCGGTCTGGAGTTATGCAAATGAGGCGAATTGCATCCCGGGACATGCTGCGAATGCGCAACGGCGACTGCAGATGTGTAGGAAACGGCGCGCTCGTTTTCTCGTTTTGCCCACACTTTTGAGTGTTAGTGTGGCGTGTGAGTGTGTGAAAGAGTGGGCCCAGCAGGAGGCGGTGGCGTGCGGGGCGAGGAGGTGGCCTAGGCTGCGCGATTTGTGCTGTGGGTGCGGGCCGCTTGCAGGGGCCTGTTTAACTCATACTTACCTGGCAGGGGAGATACCTTGATCAAGAAGGAGGTTCACCCAGAGCGAGGCTCGGCCATTGCACTCCGGCTGTGATGACCCCTGCGAATTCCCCAAATGTGGGAATCTCGACTGCATAATTTCTGGTAGTGGGGGACTGCGTTCGCGCTCTCCCCTGATGTGCTTGGTCCAAAATCAGATACGGGAGGGTTAGGACACCACGAGCTGCGTGGCTGCGGAAGGATCCCGGTTCGACAGGAGTGGACGCCGCTGCTGGTTCTCGCTGGCTTTTAGTTAGGGGTCCGGAGAAGCATCTCAAGCTAGTTCCACTACTCCTTCCGGACGTTCATTCCCTTTTCAAAGTCAGTCGTTTTGCTGTAGTCTGCGTTCTTTAGGCTGATTATCGAGGTTAGCCTTTATTTGGTCATGGGGGGCCTCGGTACTGTATGCTGAGTCTAAAGACAGTTTCACCCATTTTCTGATTGCTCGGTTCTGTACCACTGCAGACATGTCAAACAGTGAATGGCTGTACCTCTATTGTATCCGTGCTCAATGAATGAAATCGGTAACAAATGAATATATGTCTAGTTATACGAAAAACGAGTGGTTTATCGACTCATCTTCATTTGCAGATTTAGAGGCAGCTTCGATATTCGTTTTACAGACGGGTTTTTTTTTTTGAATATGGGTCACACACATGCCACAGCAACAAAACATCTCTAGAGATGAGGCTATAGATCACCTTTCCATCCTGCAGGTTTTCCTCCCAAAGCCTACGGCACCAACGGCGACCCCTGCTGGCCGGGAGAGCAAAAGCTTACAGCACCTGGTATTCCCAGGCAGTCTCCCATCCAAGTACTAATCGCGCTCTGCCCCCGGTCTCTTGCGCGAGTACTAAATCTCACGGACAGGGGGGCCTCGTCATTGATTGTTACAGGTGAGACGGGGATTAGGAGGAGACCCCGACTGATGGGTAAAGGGGAGCACTAACACCAGAGGGACACCCCCAGCGTCTCTTTTTGAGAGACGCCCTGGGGTTTCCTAATGGCCAAAGAGGGTCGGGACCTCGGTTTGACGCCTCCCCTGAAGGACGGCGCCTGTTTGTGCAGCAGAGTGTCGCCATCAGGAGGCTGGGGCGTAAGAGAGCCACACAGCCCGCAGGGTGAGCGCTCCCTACTGGTCCCAGTCACACCTCTTGCAGGAGCAGCAGCAACCGGAGCTTTTCCGGGGTGGAATCTCCCATCCGGGTGCCGACCAGGCTCACACCTGCTGGGCTGCCCTGGGGGTGAAGGATCGTTCGTGTGCAACTCTTTGGAAAGGAGCTGCTTTCCAAATCGCATTGCGTGCCTGGATGTTGGCGAATGCGCTCCCTTGTGTTGGCTCGTCCCGCACTGGAGGAGGACAAACAATCTGCACGGAGGAGCACCAGGCAAGTCTTCACCAGACAAAAACCTCCAGTGCACAGCACTCTGGAAACATTTCGGGGCTTTCGCGTGTTTATTTCAGCACGTAAAGCGCACCGGTCCAACACGTCGGCCGGGCGCGCGGCGCCTCCGCCCTCTTGTGGCCTTGCGGCGTCAGAGCAAGAGGCTCCTTCTCGCTGCCCTTCCGCTGTGTTGCAGGGCCCCGAGAGGGAACCCGGAGCGCGCACTTTGTGGGGGGCGGGTGACCGCGTTCGCGCTCTGCCCCCGGTCTCTTGCGCGAGTACTAAATCTCACGGACAGGGGGGCCTCGTCATTGATTGTTACAGGTGAGACGGGGATTAGGAGGAGACCCCGACTGATGGGTAAAGGGGAGCACTAACACCAGAGGGACACCCCCGGCGTCTCTTTTTGAGAGACGCCCTGGGGTTTCCTAATGGCCAAGGAGGGTCGGGACCTCGGTTTGACGCCTCCCCCGAAGGACGGCGCCTGTTTGTGCAGCAGAATGTCGCCATCAGGAGGCTGGGGCGTAAGAGAGCCACACAGCCCGCAGGGTGAGCGCTCCCTACTGGTCCCAGTCACACCTCTTGCAGGAGCAGCAGCAACCGGAGCTTTTCCGGGGTGGAATCTCCCATCCGGGTGCCGGCCAGGCTCACACCTGCTGGGCTGCCCCGGGGGTGAGCCCAGTCGAGAGTCGCAGGGCCAGATCTAGTCACCGGGGAGAAACGATACAAGTGAAGGATTGCTCGGCTCTCGGCACTTGAAAAGACCGACAAATGTCTCGTTCCCGCCGGAGCTGAATGTACCCGCATGTGTGGTGTCGTCTTCTTCCCCCGCCCCGCTGTGTTTGCTGTATTGTCTCTGAAGCCGGCCCCCCCGAGACGAGATGGGCTGTTCCTGTGCCCCAATTAACACTTTACAGGTGCCATTCCCCGGCATTGTGGCCATTGTCGGTGCTCACACGCGATAAGATAAGGCGGAGGAGAGCGGGGCATGCCCAGCGGCAGACATTCAAGGAGGGGGCAGTGCGAGGTGAGGTGAGGTGCGACACGCCGGAGCCCCGACGCAGCTAATGCGGAGCACTTGTTGGACTGGCATCGAAAGGACGTGAGCGCACGGAGCGAGCCTTCCCTGCGGCGGAGCGCGGGAACTTTCTCCCCCCCTCCCGCTGCAGGAGTTGTGTGCACTGCAGCGGTGCCGAGAGAAAAGCACAGAAGGCAGCAGGCTCTGGAGAGCAGGTAAGAGACGGAGCCTTGTGGGCAGGCGAGCAGGCCTGTTTTTTGGAAATTGCTGAAAAGGTTTGTTCGGTGTGTGGCAGGCGCACGTCGCGAGCTTGCGTGGCGATCTGCCGGTCTGGAGTCATGCAAATGAGGCCGAATTGCATCCCGGGACATGCTGCGAATGCGCAACGGCGACTGCAGATGTGTAGGAAACGGCACGCTCGTTTTCTCGTTTTGCCCACACTTTTGAGTGTTAGTGTGGCGTGTGAGTGTGTGAAAGAGTGGGCCCAGCAGGAGGCGGTGGCGTGCGGGGCGAGGAGGTGGCCTAGGCTGCGCGATTTGTGCTGTGGGTGCGGGCCGCTTGCAGGGGCCTGTTTAACTTATACTTACCTGGCAGGGGAGAAACCTTGATCAAGAAGGAGGTTCACCCAGGGCGAGGCTCGGCCATTGCACTCCGGCTGTGCTGACCCCTGCGAATTCCCCAAATGTGGGAATCTCGACTGCATAATTTCTGGTAGTGGGGGACTGCGTTCGCGCTCTCCCCTGATGTGCTTGGTCCAAAATCAGATACGGGAGGGTTAGGACACCACGAGCTGCGTGGCTGCGGAAGGATCCCGGTTCGACAGGAGTGGACGCCGCTGCTGGTTCTCGCTGGCTTTTAGTTAGGGGTCCGGAGAAGCATCTCAAGCTAGTTCCACTACTCCTTCCGGACGTTCATTCCCTTTTCAAAGTCAGTCGTTTTGCTGTAGTCTGCGTTCTTTAGGCTGATTATCGAGGTTAGCCTTTATTTGGTCATGGGGGGCCTCGGTACTGTATGCTGAGTCTAAAGACAGTTTCACCCGTTTTCTGATTGCTCGGTTCTGTACCAGTGCAGACATGTCAAACAGTGAATGGCTGTACCTCTATTGTATCCGTGCTCAATGAATGAAATCGGTAACAAATGAATATATGTCTAGTTATACGAAAAACGAGTGGTTTATCGACTCATCTTCATTTGCAGATTTAGAGGCAGCTTCGATATTCGTTTTACAGACGGGTTTTTTTTTTTGAATATGGGTCACACACATGCCACAGCAACAAAACATCTCTAGAGATGAGGCTATAGATCACCTTTCCATCCTGCAGGTTTTCCTCCCAAAGCCTATGGCACCAACAGCGACCCCTGCTGGCCGGGAGAGCAAAAGCTTACAGCACCTGGTATTCCCAGGCAGTCTCCCATCCAAGTACTAACCAGGACCGACGCTGCTTAGCTTCCGAGATCAGACGAGATCGGGCGTGTTCAGGGTGGTGTGGCCGTAAGCAAAAGCCCCGGCGCCTGACTCGCTACTTGAAGCTGTGTGTGGCGGGGGTTCCGTGCCCCCCGAGCGGGACTGAAGGATCGTTCGTGTGCAACTCTTTGGAAAGGAGCTGCTTTCCAAATCGCATTGCGTGCCTGGATGTTGGCGAATGCGCTCCCTTGTGTTGGCTCGTCCCGCACTGGAGGAGGACAAACAATCTGCACGGAAGAGCACCAGGCAAGTCTTCAGTGCACAGCACTCTGGAAACATTTCGGGGCTGTCGCGTGTTTATTTCAGCACGTAAAGCGCACCGGTCCAACATATCGGCCGGGCGCGCGGCGCCTCCGCCCTGTTGCTGCCCCTGCAGCTTCTTCACTTTTCCCTTTAGTTGCCATCGATTTTTTTGTAGTGCTATACATATACGATTGAGGTATCTTAGAGTTCTCCTTCGAAGACCCAGCACTCTCTTTTCTTTTCCCAGTGTTACTCATATCGGACTTTTTAAACCTAAAAAAAAATCGTTTTTTTTTCTTTCAATTATAACTGAAGTTTAAACAACTAGTGTTAAGTCCTTATTTTTCTGTAGTCAAAAAAAGCAAAAATTAACATTCAGGTCATGAAAAACTCAAAAAAACTCCCCAACCACTAAACTTTACCTCCCACCTGAGCGCCATCTTGAACGCCCCTACCACCAGAGAATGCTCACGATTTCGGAAGCTGCCTCCGGGACGTGCTGATTCCACACATCCTGAATAAATCATGATATTGTTAGTTGCTGTAGCTAGACGTTCAAATGAGTTTCATGGCCAGATGGACTGTTTCCTCCAGCGGTATAATAATGCAGTGAGACAGCACGATGCCTGCAAGACTATTTCACGCTAAACGCCACAGATTGTGTTTGTCCGTTCGTGTCAGTCGTCCCGCAGCCACGGGAAGTGGGACACAAACATGCTGCAATGCTTTCAAGACGTTAGGATTTGTTTGTGCAACATCCAAGAAGAGTACTTGTGGCTTGAATGTGAACTGTACGTGCCCGCCCCCTTTCCTCTGTAGTGCATGAGTTCCTCCCGGCATGCCCTTCGTCATTGTTCTGTCATCTTGTATTTAAAGGGTTGTATTTCTGCTGCTGAAAATAAGCAACGGTTTTCTCACAACGCCCTTTGTTCCCAACGGAGCCCTTGTCTGTCATGAAATTCTTCAAAACCTCAAGCTAGAAGAAGAAGAAGACGACAAATATGAAGCGTTATAGCAACGACATGCCATGAGACGATCGATAACGATTTCCATAGGATCCCCGCGGTTGCCCGGCAACCGTCAGCTTTGCGCAGTGGCAGTATCGTAGCCTGTGAGGTTTAGCCGAGGCGCGATTATTGCTAGTTGAAAACTTTTCCCAATACTCGCTTCCACCGGTTTGCAATACAATCGGCGAAAGCAATTTTTGACAGTCTCGTCAGAGACTGAGCAAGGTGTTTAAAGACAGATTTGGTCACGGTGATATCATGGTAGAAAGAAACGAGCTTGTTACGTGTCAACAGAAACGCTCTTTAGCTCTTTCAGCTTTATGCAGAGAACAGCGTCTGTCGAGATTACTTTTGTGTCAGCGCGAAACGCCGTGTGCTGTCAGTATGATTTCATATTGCTCATAGCGGCGCCTGGCTTTTGTCTGTCAAACGTTAGGTTGCGCTTCTTCATGCTGCATCGTCGGCATGAGTGGAGCATTTTAAACGTCTGTACTTACTGCGCCCCATAAGAAATCGTTTGTCCCCATTCAAAAGAGATTGTGCGATGTCCTGCAGCGTTCGCAAAGCAAACCTTTGACAGTTTGAAAAGAGGAATTTATTCTGCTTCCTGTGCGTGCAGTAGTTACAAAGTTGAACGTCTTTACACGATCTGCTGCAGTTTTCAGTGGGTGGGCTTTGTCAAATGGCTTGGAAAAACGCACTGTGTTTCGGCTCGGGAAACATCATGAGCAGTGTCCTGCATGTTTTCTTTGTATAGCTGTCTTTTAACGCATACAGAATTCATTCGAAATCATTGATTTCTCCAATTAACAAGGGTCCCTTTTTGAACCTGCCAGAAGCATTCTTTCAATGGAACAGATTTACTCCGGGGAAGGGCAGCATGACATTGAGAGTAGCTCAAGCTTTCAGCACCTTTATCTGACTGCATGTATGCAGACACTGCTCAGAATCCCCTGTAAGATTCTCCTTCAATTCCGTTTTGCAGTGCTTTAGCTCTTTCAAAAGGCTTCGCTTTGCTAGTCACAATCCAAGGCTCATGACAGCATTTGAAAACATTCGCAACTGCGTTGGCCGGGAATCGAACCTGGGTTAACTGCTTTGAAGGCAGCTATGCGCAACACTGGCTCGCTCCAGAATAAATCTCACGTCGAGGGCATATTTTTTTCCATTTTACCGTGAGTCGTGCTCAGCTGCACAGAGGAGAGAGCAGAGCAATGAGGTCACGGGGACAGGGGAGTCACACGCTGGCGGTTTGAATACGCGGAAGATCACTGAGGGATCCTCAGTATATGGACCCTCCGTGCGCCATCAGTCCGCACTCCGGACTCTGAATCCTGCCATCCGAGGTAAGATCTCGGCGGAACCTGAGGCGCAGTTCCTTCTTAAAACGTAATCTGGTGAGCATTTCTAGAATCGTACTTGTATAGATGCAGCCTTTAATGTGTTGCTAGGTTAAAATTGATGACTTCTTGTATTTCAGTAGGCAACTGCCCTCTTGATTTCGGATTTAATTTCTTTATTACAGGGGCGCTTTTATGAAGACAGAGTCATGTTCAGGTACTTTGCTTGATGGAGGAAGCTCATTTCGGACTCTGTGATCTGCTCACCTGGAAAGGTCTGCTATACTACTACAAGAGATAAGTAGAGTCTGGAAGAAGGGACAATTTTATGATGCTTTGGAAGATAATGTTTTTTTTTCTTATACTGAAAATGAAAGGTAGTTGTTTCTATATGGACTCAGTCTTTGGAATTTGTATATTTATATATTTCAGTGAACCCTCAGCCATTCCTTCTGTATTGTAATTCAATTTCTCTTTTAAAATTCCTTCCCCACTTCTAGGACCTGCAGTTGCTAAACTCCACAATGGCTTCTATTGGAAAGTCTGTGACTGAGACCAAGTAAGTGTTCATTATGCTCAAACTATGAGAGAGAAAATTAAGGATAATTTAAGAAATCAGTCTTAGCTTGTTTCTATACACAGATGGTATTATTTATTTTCAAAGGAAACCCGCGAGGATTCCCCTGGTGTGCAAGATGTGCCTGAATACTCTTGATCAGCTTCCTGCTCACTTGAAGAGGGCGTGTATGAAGCACGCCACGGCAGAAAAGATCAGGATGGCCTCTCAACAGGCGAGGGAGGACATGATGAATCACCTGAAGAACGGGGTCATCGTGGATTACCACAGAATAGAGATCGTGTCTGGTGAGGCAAACAGGATAGTGGTTGTAAGACTGCTAGAGTCCTTGGGCCTTTTTGTACATGGGAAGCCTGAAGACACATTGGCAAGGTGAGATATTTTTAATCTGTAAGGCTTCTGTAGTTTCTTTTTGAAATCATTGTTACAACATATTATGTAAAAGCATGTTGAAAAGAATCTACCTGCATTCCAGCGGCCCTGAGCAAGAGGCCGCTGTCCAGGAGGAAGAGATGCCAGAGGCTGCTCTAGAAACTGAAACAGAAGCGCATAAGGAAGGGGAAGATGTGAGCTCTGAAGAACTCTATCAGCAGTAAGACTTTTTTATTTTTCAGATGTATCTATTTTTTACTAAAATTCTAATTTGTCTTATAGGTATAAAATGTTTAAACCGGTGTTTTATATCCTTACAGGCCCTGAGTAGTTAAAAAGTATCAGCAGGCCGGAAGAGAGTGGCCCAAGCTGGACTCTATAGAAAGCACTCCCTGGATGCTCCTCTCCTGATTGGATTCAAACAGTACCTTACCAAGGATCTGGGAGTGGCAAATTATTCTCAGGAGGTATTTATTTTTTAAAGGCATTTAAAATTAAGCAATGGTATCTTCATTGTAAATGTTTTTATTTCTTAGCTTAAAATTCACCCATGTGAAATGATGTCAGCCATAAACATCATGACTCTATATTTCCTACCTGAATCTATTCTACTTAAATTATTACATTATACACAATTTGAGTTCATTTTAAAAAGTAAAAGGTAATGAAAGGAATGCATTTTCATAAGAAAGATAATACCGATATGCATGTGATAATCTTCCTTATATCATGTAGTGCATCATTTGGACACTTTGTGGGCTTCAAATACAAAGAAAATCATGTTCTATGGTACAAGATAAATACAAAACTTAAGCTTCTTTATAAAGCATAAGCAATCATTTATTACATCGCTTCTTGAATTAAATCTTTTGACAAGAGGTAAGACTTCTGTTACATTTAAACCCATGTTTAGCTGTGTTTTTTAGATTTAACTGAACCAATTTCTGTGTGTGATAATGTCCTTGAATTCTGACAACATCACACTAAATTACATGATATAAAACAGCTAATGTTTCTAGAGATAAAGTTTCTGAGATGCTTCTAATTACTTTTTATTACCAGGGACAGTTTAATTCACCTTGTACAGTACTGTAAGACCAAGATACTTTTTTTAAAAGTTATTTAACATTTTATAGAACTTTGTCTACTATGGCAACATGATGTGCTTGGTGAAACTTGGAAAAATACTGCTTGGCCACTTATCTTAAGATAAAGATAGGATAAAGGTTTATCTTTTGCACCTACCTGACCCCCAGGGAAGGCCAATGCTTTCTAAGTTGATGGTTCCCTACAGTAGACTGTACTTTAATTTCAAAGGTAATGTATATTGACCCAAATCAGTTTTGGAATCCAATCTACTGACGAGATGGAGCACATCCTTTTTTCAGGATTTTAGCATCATACGTTTGGTATATTTAGTCCCTAATGCTGAAAGAAATGATCATAGAACATTTGGACACTTTGTGGGCTTGAAATACAAAGCAAATCATGTTCTATGGTACAAGATAAATACAAAACTTAAGCTTTTATTTTAATTAGATTTGTTTATAAAGCATAAGCAATCATTTATTACATTAATATATGTGAAAATAACATTTTAGCATCATACGTTTAGTATATTTAGTCCCTAATGCTGAAAGAAATGATCATAGAACATGACATCTAACCTTACCTGCGGTGTTTTTAATCCCTATTGCTCAATGCACGGTGAAAGGATTCCATACATGTGTCTGACAATGAGGAATGGGCCCCTGAGACAGTCATTTGCCTGTTTCACAAATGATCGTATTTTACTAGAGATTCTGTTTGGGATTCAGATGTGCATTCGGACAGCAATCCCTTTCAAGAAATGATACGTTCTGGATGAGGTCAAAGGTGCTGGAACACTGTATCTAGGATGTGTTTGCAGAGACTGTGTGTCTCCTGCTTCAACGCAGTGATAAACAGATGTGCTCCTTTAATTTATTGGTACATGCCCAGGGCAGTAAGCAGTCTGAGGATTTATTTCCAGATGGCATAGAGCAGTGAAGCAGTGAAGTAGTGCAAAACACTGGATCATTATATTATTAGAATCTATTCTACTTAAATTATTACATTATACTCAATTTGAGTTCATTTTAAAAAGTAAAAGGTAATGAAAGGAATGCATTTTCATAAGAAAGATAATACCGATATGCATGTGATAATCTTCCTTATATCATGTAGTGCGTCATTTGGACACTTTGTGGGCTTGAAATACGAAGAAAATCATGTTCTATGGTACAAGATAAATACAAAACTTAAGCTTTTATTTTAATTAGATTTGTTTATAAAGCATAAGCAATCATTTATTACATTAATATATGTGAAAATAACATTTTAGCATCATACGTTTAGTATATTTAGTCCCTAATGCTGAAAGAAATGATCATAGAACATGACATCTAACCTTACCTGTGGTGTTTTTAATCCCTATTGCTCAATGCACGGTGAAAGCATTCCATACATGTGTCTGACAATGAGGAATGGGCCCCTGAGACAGTCATTTGCCTGTTTCACAAATGATCGTATTTTACTAGAGATTCTGTTTGGGATTCAGATGTGCATTCGGACAGCAATCCCTTTCAAGAAATGATACGTTCTGGATGAGGTCAAAGGTGCTGGAACACTGTATCTAGGATGTGTTTGCAGAGACTGTGTGTCTCCTGCTTCAACGCAGTGATAAACAGATGTGCTCCTTTAATTTATTGGTACATGCCCAGGGCAGTAAGCAGTCTGAGGATTTATTTCCAGATGGCATAGAGCAGTGAAGCAGTGAAGTAGTGCAAAACACTGGATCATTATATTATTAGAATCTATTCTACTTAAATTATTACATTATACTCAATTTGAGTTCATTTTAAAAAGTAAAAGGTAATGAAAGGAATGCATTTTCATAAGAAAGATAATACCGATATGCATGTGATAATCTTCCTTATATCATGTAGTGCGTCATTTGGACACTTTGTGGGCTTGAAATACAAAGAAAATCATGTTCTATGGTACAAGATAAATACAAAACTTAAGCTTTTATTTTATTTAGATTTGTTTATAAAGCATAAGCAATCATTTATTACATTAATATATGTGAAAATAACATTTTAGCATCATATGTTTAGTATATTTAGTCCCTAATGCCGAAAGAAATGATCATTTGTTTAACATGCACGGGTCTGTCTCAAAGGATGCAGTACTCCTGAAGGGTCTCAAACCCTACATTTCGGATGCCTAGCTGTATCCCTCACATGTGGCACCTCAGAATGACTTCTAACCTTACCTGTGGTGTATTCAGTCCCTATTGCTCAATGCACGGTGTACATACTGCATACATGTGTCTTGAGAATGAGGAATGGGCCCCTGAGACAGTCATTTGCCTGTTTCACAAACAGGAACCTGGACCTAGACCTGGCCCGTACAGGGCTCAAACCCGCGAACTTGGCGTTATTAGCACCACGCTCTAACCAACTGAGCTAACCGGCCTCACGACAGTGCTCCTCTCTGTGCTGCAAAAAATCAAACTCAGGGAATTTCTTTTGTCCTCCTTTGAATAGAAAGCCGTGTAATTCAGTGTACGGGCTTTCTCGTGCAGTTTCATGGTTCTTGTAACCCAAATCCTACACTGGCCTGAAGTGCCCCCCCATTTCACAGCATTTTTCAGCTGATTTAAAATGTACCTAAAGGAGAAGCATTATTGAAGACCATCAATTACCAAGAGCTTTTGTCAAAGGTTTTGGTGGTCATTTTGAATGACCACAGAGCGCTGTGACCTCGGTTTTACATCTCATCCAAAAGACAGCGCCCTTTTACAACACAGCATCTCCGTCACTATACTGGGGCATTGGGACCCGCAGAGACCTCAGGGTGAGCGCCCCACCGCCGGCACCATTAACACCGCTTCCAGCTGGAAGCTTTGTTTTTCCCTGTAGCTCATCCTCATCCAGGTACTGACCTGGCTCACACCTGCTTAGCTTCAGTGGGTTTTCAGTTGCGAGTTGCAAGGGGATGCAAGTGATGGAGCCGCTCGCTGCAAAAGCCACTGCATTGGCCGGGAATCGAACCCGAGCCTCCCGCGTGGCAGGCGAGAATTCTACCACTGAACCACCAATGCTCAGTGCCTGGGCCTTCAAAAAAGACGCTTTTTTGGTGCTCTGTGCAAAACGCGTTGACATCTGCTTCCAGCTGCAAAATGCCATTTGCGGACGCTGAGGAACTTATTTCCAAGGCAGCGGGTACAAGCGATTGGGCGTTTTAAAACCACCAGGAACAGCAAAGAGGCGCGCTTCTTTGCTTGTGCCGAAACACACCGACTGAAGGCGGACAACGTAATCGGCAGGATTGGAACCTGTGCGGGGAGACCCCAATAGATTTCTAGTCCACCGCCTTAACCACTCAGCCACGACTACAGCAAGCCCCACCGCCGCTGCGTTCTTGCTACAATCTTACCTGGATCGCGAGGCGCCGGCGGAAGCCTATTTCAAAGTCGTTCTCCGTTTCAAAAAAACATTTCCAAAATACAAGCCTTGCAGACAGACACGCCTCAGAGGACTTAAGGGTGGCTTCATGTCGGAATGATAAAGTCTCCCCGTCCGGACATGAAAATGCCACTTTGTTACACACAAAAAAAGAATCAACAACAGAGAAATGCCCACAAGCATTTGAAAAGCCGCACCACGTCGCACTTGAAATAGCTCTTACATTAGTGGTAGACACAGGAATCGCCTTTTTATTTACGCTCTTACCAACGCGATGGAAAGCAAAACAAAGCAAAGCAGAGCAAAACAAAACGAACAAACGAAAACCCTCACGTCCCGCACTTGCATATAACGCCGTTACGTGCCCAAGCGGTATTGTAGTCATCCTAGCACTGCATCCCGGGTCGTACGGTATATGGGAACGAGCACACGCCACGAATCGTCTCGAATCACTCCCTACAGCTGTAAGGCGCCTTGAAGCGTGCACCCCCAATATTCTTCTTTGCGCATCTGTGAAAGGTAAACTCTTGAGCAAACTCTGAACCAGCTCTAAGGAAACTAATCCGATTAGACGTTACTTTGACTCATCCTTTAAGGGACCCTTGTTAATTGGAGAAATCAATGATTTCGAATGAATTCTGTATGCGTTAAAAGACAGCTATACACAGAAAACATGCAGGACACTGCTCATGATGTTTCCCGAGCCGAAACACAGTGCGTTTTTCCAAGCCATTTGACAAAGCCCGCCCACTGAAAACTGCAGCAGATCGTGTAAAGGCGTTCAACTTTGTAACTACTGCACGCACAGGAAGCAGAATAAATTCCTCTTTTCAAACTGTCAAAGGTTTGCTGCAGGACATCGCACAATCTCTTTTGAACGGGGACAAACGATTTCTTATGGGGCGCAGTAAGTACAGACGTTTATAAAGCTCCACTCATGCCGACGATGCAGCATGAAGAAGCGCAACCTAACGTTTGACAGACAAAAGCCGGGCGCCGCTACGAGCAATATGAAATCAAACTGACAGCACACGGCGTTTCGCGCTGACTCAAAAGTGATCTCGACAGACGATGGTCTCTGCATAACGCTGAAAGAGCTAAAGAGCGTTTCTGTTGAGACGTAACCCATTGGGCAAAAGACGTATAATATACGTCTATTAAACGCATATCTTATACGTCTAAATGTGGTCTACAATTCGTCTAGAATGAAATTCTAATATACGTCTAAAGTAAAACGTCAATTATACGTCTATATTTAGACGTTCATTATACATAAATGGTTGGAGTTCTATTATACGGATACATTTAGAGGACTATTATACATATATGGTTGGAGTTCCGGATAACTTTAGAGGTCTATTATACGTATATGGTTAGAGGTCTATTATACGTATAACTTTAGAGGTCTATTATACGTATATGGTTAGAGGTCTATTATACGGATAACATTAGAGGTCTATTATACGTATATGGGTAGAGGTCTATTATACATCAAAGATAGATTTTATAGGTGTAGAAACAAGTAAAACAAGCCAATGATTAGGTTTAGAAATGTATTCTGAAAATACACATTCACACCTGAAACATATGTATTTCAAATTATACATTGTATACAATCAATCAACAATCAACATATGGGCAATAATCATAAAAACACAACTAGTCTTAAACTTCAGCTACAAATTCTGGTAACATGGCAATATACAGTATAGTAATGACAAACACAAAACTAATTACATTAACACACTAACTCAAAACCACATTTTGATTCAAATATACATTTTAAAATGTACAACTTCTATATTTCCAAGAAAAAAATATTACATAAAATATAAAATATTACAATGGAAGTTAAGACGATTTTTGTCCACTATTTGCAAACCCTGTCTAATTGTCCTAACAGTTAGAACCAAAAACCTATTATTTTCAGAGTCCAGATCTCTTGGCCCCCTGCCTTGCATATGCATTCTTCAAGTAACACATTGCGTGCTCCTTTATTTCTTTTTCTGTTGATGTAGGGTGGGACTTCAGCACCGCAGCTAGGAGAAAATTATATAATATTACTTCCCAAATAAATGATGATTAATATCTTCTTTAGTATAATCTAAAAAATGAACGGTTTACTAAGCTCAAAGCTGAAATAAATGTATAAAATTTGGCTTGCATCATAGCAGTTGAGCAATAAAGTCTGTCCTAATTAATGAGTACCCAAAGTTTGAAAGTACAACATAGAATAAGAATAAGAGAAACGGCAAAACGATTTTGTGTCATCTTCCCCATTCACACTATTTTATGTGCCATTTTTTTGCTTATTCACATACTATTTTAATCAAAATAATATTAAGAAAGATCTGTATGTATTCAGATAGTATTATTATTGTTCATACTTACTCGTCAAAAGAGGATTGCTGAGATATTTTCGGATATACTTCTACGTTTGAAAAACGTGTCCAAAATGGTGACCAACGAATACTAGCAATGCATTGTGGTATATAACCGGAAAATATGCTGGGTTCGATATTTTCTCAACGTATGCGTTTATTAATGTTGTCGATATTATGGTTGAAATTTAACATTGATAATACATCGCTGCTATGAGCTGATGTGCAATTTTAACGCATGCAATAAGTAAGGATCGGTCACTGTTGTATGGTATTATATATAATGACATTATGGAATAGGATGGGGACAGGCCTGGCATCACGGGGGGAGGGGGGAATGTTGCCCCTTCAGTTTTGGGCAAAAAGTTTTACCTAACTTAATTTGCACCCTAAAAAAATAGTTGTACTTTGTCAATGGTCAGACAACACTAAATGACACGAACAGTCACTCAGTCTGTTTGATGGGCAGAAGGGCTATCCGTCCAGGAACTGCGCATATTATTGAGTGTCAACATTACGATCCTGTTTGCTCAGGTGGACCGATTCCTTGCAGTAGTTTATCATTATACTTAAAATCGTTATATAACTAGGACTAGTTATAGCAGTCTGTGCTTTCTGTTGGTTTTACAACATTTTTTTCTTAACGATTCAGAACGTCCATGTAGCTGCAAAAATGAACGCTTATGGTACTTTTCGCTCCAGGCAATACAAACCTTGAGAGTGACGAAAAATGTGAAACTGAACTTCATCGCAAATACCAGATTGCTAGTCGTTATCTTCTATCATGAAGCACTAATCAATGGCATAGCTGCAAGATTTCATTTGGGTAGCTGCACCGTACAGCTCCGTTTCAACCGAAATATCACTCCCCCCTCAGAATTTCAGACACCCCCCTACAGATTTTTCCTCGGGCACCGCGCACTGATGGGGGACTTTTGTCAAGAAAATAAAAATAGAAACTCTATAGGCACTCAAACATTTTACTGTTTTTTTTCAGGCAGGTGGCAAGACCCCCTCAGCAAAACCCTTGTATGCCAAGCTGTGGGCATTGATTCGTCGAATATACGTATATTTACGGCGAAATTACGGCTATACGTATATATACGTCGCCTCGACGTATAATCAACGTCGAATTGCAACCGTAAAATCGACGACATGAATAAACGCATATATTACGTCGAAAAAACATCTAACACAGTGCCTGAGGCTTTTTACTGTATGTATCGTGTGTGCCGCAACTAGGAGTATACGGCACTCTGCACAGTGTACGAAGTAAATTATTTTCGCAGTAATTAATTTATTATATTTACTATATTTATTATACACGTGTAAATTAATTGCTGCGAAAATAATTTACTTCGTACACTGTGCAGAGTGCCGTATACTCCTAGTTGCGGCACACACGATACATACAGTAAAAAGCCTCAGGCACTGTGTTAGATGTGTTTTCGACGTTATATATGCGTTTGTTAATGTCGTCAATTTTACGGTTGCAATTCGACGTTGATTATACTTCGAGGCGACGTATATATACGTATAGCCGTAATTTCACCGTAAATATACGTATATTCGACGAATCAATGCCCACTGGGAACAAGCTCGCTTCTTTCTACCATGATGTCACCATGACCAAATCTGTCTTTAAACACCTTGCTCAGTCTCTAACGAGACTGTCAAAAATTGCTTTCGCCGATTGTATTGCAAACCGGCGGAAGCGGGGTATTGGGAAAAGTTTTCAACTAGCAATAATCCCGCCTCGGCTAAACCTCACAGGCTACGATACTGCCACTGCGCAAAGCTGACGGTTGCCAGGCAACCGCGGGGATCCTATGGAAATCGTTATCAATCGTCTCATGGCATGTCGTTGCTGTAACGCTTCATATTTGTCGTCTTCTTCTAGCTTGAGGTTTTGAAGAATTTCATGACAGACAAGGGCTCCGTTGGGAACAAAGAAACCCGTTGATTCTTTTCAGCAGCAGAAATACAACCCTTTAAATACAAGATGACAGAACAATGACGAAGGGCATGCCGGGAGGAACTCATGCACTACAGAGGAAAGGGGGCGGGCACGTACAGTTCACATTCAAGCCACAAGTACTCTTCTCGGATGTTGCACAAACAAATCCTAACGTCTTGAAAGCATTGCGGGATGTTTGTGTCCCACTTCCCGTGGCTGCAGGATGACTGACACGAACGGACAAACACAATCTGTGGCGTTTAGCGTGACATAGTCTTGCAGGCATCGTGCTGTCTCACTGCAATACTATACCGCTGGAGGAAACAGTCCATCTGGCCATGAAACTCATTTGAACGTCTAGCTACAGCAACTAACAATATCATGATTTATTCAGGATGTGTGGAATCAGCACGTCCCGGAGACAGCTTCCGAAATCGTGAGCATTCTCTGGTGGTAGGGGCGTTCAAGATGACGCTCAGGTGGGAGGTAAAGTTTAGTGTTTGAGGATTTTTTTTGAGTTTTTCATGACCTGAATGTTAATTTTTGCTTTTTTTGACTACAGAAAAATAAGGACTAAACACTACTTGTTTAAACTTCAGTTATAATTGAAAGAAAAAAAAACGATTTTTTTTAGGTTTAAGAATTTCGATATGAGTAACACTGGGAAAAGAAAAGAGAGTGCTGGGTCTTCGAAGGAGAAGTCTAAGAAACCTCAATCGTATATGTATAGCACTACAAGAAAATTGATGGCAACTAAAGGGAAAAGTGAAGCAGCTGGAGGGGACGTGGAAAGAGTGCTGGAGATGCGCTCGTACGCGAGCGTTCGCAGCCCAAGTGAGACTCAGCTGCCAGAGGAAGAGCCGGAGTCCCTGCCCAGCACACCTGTGAAAACCCCGGCAGCCAAGAGGGGAAGGGACGACCTGACGCTGGAGGAGCTCCAGACCAACATCTTCAACATGATGGCACAGAGCATGGGTGAGCTGAAGGAAATGATTTGATCTAATACAGTCGCAATCGAAAGTCTTAAAAAGTCCATGGACTGTGTGTTTAAAGAGGTTGAAGACTTAAAGAGTGAAGTAAAAGTTCTTAAACAAGTAAATACCAAACAAGAAAAGCATATTAAAGAACTTGAATTGAAAGTGAACGATGTAGATAGATACCGTCGATGATGGAATTTAAAATTATTTGGAGTTAAAGAGGAACGTGATAAGGACCTTGTTGCAACAGTGAAGGGTATCTGTAAAAGGACCCTGCCGGACCAGGAGGACGTAATATCGGCCATTGACTTTTTTCACAGGCTCGGGAGAGCGAACATGTCTGGGCAAGTGCGCCCCAGATCGATTATAATACAGTTCACCAAGAGGACGGCGAGGGACATGCTGTGGCGAGCGGCGAGGGGGAATGAGTATTTGAATGGGAACAAACTGAGGTTTGCAGAGGACCTGTCTGCCACGGACAGGAGTACCAGGAACCAGCTGTGGCCCCAGGTTGAAGCTGCCAGAAGAGAGGGGAGGAGAGCCTACTTTGTGGGAGCGAGGGCCTTTGTGGACGGGAAGGAGATTTGCTCCCAGTGACTGCTCAGTTAATGATTATGTTTGGTTATATTTGTTATACCAGTATATACTAGTGTTTCTTTAGTGTTAGTTTGGAATGGTGTAGTTAAGTGTTAAGGACTGTTATAGTTCTGGTTCTTTGAAAAACTCAATAGTTTAGACAGTCTTAGAGTTAGTTATTTGCTTTTGTGTATGTCTTTTTCATGAATGCCAGAGGTACTCGAAATGTTGTTAAAAGAAAAACTGTGTGCTGAGTTTTATTTTTTACAGGAAACGCATGCATGTTGAAACTAAAGTTTATAAATAATTGAGAAATATTAAAGCAAGGAAAATATGATACGTGTAAAATATACAATTTGATCACATAATTACTTAATTACCTCTGGTAGTTAAATGCTTTTTTCTGCTGCGTTTCTTTTCTCTTGTACATGACTCTGATCCTCTTGTTGTATTTGTATTTGTAAATTCTGTTTAATAAAAAAAAAAATAAAAAAAGCATTCTCTGGTGGTGTCCTGCAGGCTTCCTGTGGGTGTGCGTTGGTGGTATAGTGGTGAGCATAGCTGCCTTCCAAGCAGTTTACCCGGGTTCGATTCCCGGCCAACGCAGTGGTGAATGTTTTCAAATGCTGTCATGAGCCTTGGATTGTGACTAGCAAAGCGAAGCCTTTTGAAAGAGCTAAAGCACTGAAAAACGGAATTGAGGGAGAATCTTACAGGGGATTCTGAGCGGTGTCTGCATACACGCAGTCCGATACGGGTGCTGAAAGCTTGAGCTACTCTCAATGTCATGCTGGCTTTCCCCGGAGTAAATCTGTTACATTGAAAGAATGCTTCTCGCAGGTTCAAAAAGGGACCCTTGTTAATTGGAGAAATCAATGATTTCGAATGAATTCTGTATGTGTTAAAAGACAGCTATACACAGAAAACATGCAGGACACTGCTCATGATGTTTCCCGAGCCGAAACACAGTGCGTTTTTTCAAGCCATCTGACAAAGCCCGCCCACTGAAAACTGCAGCAGATCGTGTAAAGACGTTCAACTTTGTAACTACTGCACGCACAGGAAGCAGAATAAATTCCTCTTTTCAAACTGTCAAAGGTTTGCTTTACGAACGCCGCAGGACATCGCACAATCTCTTTTGAACAGGGACAAACGATTTCTTATGGGGCGCAGTAAGTACTGTTACTGTCACTGCTCGATACCGACGTTGGCCTACTATACCATGTTCAGCCACTGCTAGAAAATGTACGGCTCTAGCACCGGAGCAAACAACAGGAGGGCCAATGTCGAACAGGCACACGTGTCAAACATGGAGAGCGATGAGAATGGGATTCGAACCCATGCCTGCAGAGCACAATGGATTAGCAGTCCATCACCTTAACCACTCAGCCACCTTGTCGACGAAACTGGGCTGTCCGGACATGGGTTGGCGCGCTCCAGATGATCTTTTTTTTTTTTTCCCCACGTACTCGAGGGTCATTTTCCTGTTCCACATGTGATTTCAACATTTTCCTTGGGAGATGTCAAGCCAGCAAGCCACTGCTGTGGTTCAGTGGCCAGTGTGGAGTTCAGTGGCCCTGTTGTACACAGAAAGCACATTGAGCTCCTTGGACATGAAAAGTTCCAGATAAAAGCCATTTGTCATCCTTTCTCTTGGTGTCGATGTTGCTATTGTATGTAAAGGTGGCAACTTGCTCAGCGAGCAGGCGGAGCACACACCGAATGCAGATGTGTCTGAGTGGTGTGTCCAAGTGGCTGCAAAAGGACAACACTCCTGGGGCGCCGTGGCTTAGTTGGTTAAAGCGCCTGTCTAGTAAACAGGAGATCCCCGCCTACGGCTAGACTTAATTAAAGGCAAGTATTCATTTCCTGTCTTTAACGCGACTTGTTTTTCTTAAAATGGATGCAACTTGCAAAACATGAAATACAAGCCTTGCTAATCAGCGCTAGCGGCTGGCAAAAAAAAGGAGTCAGCTATTTTTTTTTTCTTTAACCTTAACCCTGCTAACGGAGAAGAGTTAAACGACCGAGTCTATGCAGCTTAAACGGTGCGCAAGTCGGGTTCTTAGCTGAAAGGGTGGTAAATCACGCTCACCCCAGTCCTTAATCTTTTAAAGAGGATACAAAATTGAACCTAGTCGCCACATCACATACATCCTGTTAAATGATAAAAAGGTAACATCTATCCTCGCTCCAGAGTAAATCTCACGTTGAGGGCATCTTTTTTTTCACTTTACCGTGAGTCGGGCTCGGCTGCACAGAGGAGAGAGCAGAGCAATGAGGTCACAGGGACAGGGGAGTCACACGCTGGCGGTTTGAATACGCGGAAGATCACTGAGGGATCCACAGTATGTGGACCCTCAGCTCGCCATCAGTCCACACTCCGGACTCTGAATCCTGCCATCCGAGTTAAGATCTCGGCGGAACCTGAGGCGCAGTTCCTTCTTAAAACGTAATCTGGTGAGCATTTCTAGAATCGCACTTGTATATATGCAGCCTTTAATGTGTTGCTAGGTTAAAATTGATGACTTCTTGTATTTCAGTAGGCAACTGCCCTCTTGATTTTGGATTTAATTTCTTTATTACAGGGGCGCTTTTATGAAGACAGAGTCATGTTCAGGTACTTTGCTTGATGGAGGAAGCTCATTTCGGACTCTGTGATCTGCTCACCTGGAAAGGTCTGCTGTACTACTACAAGAGAGAAGTAGGGTCTGGAAGAAGGGACAATTTTATGATGCTTTGGAAGATAGTTTTTTTTTTCTTATACTGAAAATGAAAAGTAGTTGTTTCTATATGGACTCAGTCTTTGGAATTTGTATATTTATACATTTCAGTGAACCCTCAGCCATTCCTTCTGTATTGTAATTCAATTTCTCTTTTAAAATTCCTTCCCCACTTCTAGGACCTGCAGTTGCTGAACTCCACAATGGCTTCTATTGGAAAGTCTGTGACTGAGACCATTATTTATTTAGGAGCAATGAGCAATTCTTATATAAATGCAATAAAATCATTATGCTCAAACTATGAGAGAGAATTTTAAGGATAATTTAAGAAATCAGTCTTAGCTTGTTTCTATACACAGATGGTATTATTTATTTTCAAAGGAAACCCGTGAGGATTCCCCTGGTGTGCAAGATGTGCCTGAATACTTTTGATCAGCTTCCTGCTCACTTCAAGAGGGCGTGTATGAAGCACGCCACGGCAGAAGAGATCAGGTGGCCTCTCAACAGGCGAGGGAGGACATGATGAATCACCTGAAGAACGGGGTCATCGTGGATTACCACAGAATAGAGATCAAAGGACACTTTGTGGGCTTGAAATACAAAGAAAATCATGTTCTATGGGACAAGATAAATACAAAACTTAAGCTTTTATTTTAATTAGATTTATTTATAAAGCATAAACAATCATTTATTACATTAATATATGTGAAAATAACATTTTAGTATCATACGTTTAGTATATTTAGTCCCTAATGCTGAAAGAAATGATCATAGAACATGACATCTAACCTTACCTGCTGTGTTTTTAATCCCTATTGCTCAATGCACGGTGAAAGCATTGCATACATATGTCTGACAATGAGGAATGGGCCCCTGAGACAGTCATTTGCCTGTTTCACAAATGATCGTATTTTACTAGAGATTCTGTTTGGGATTCAGATGTGCATTCGGACAGCAATCCCTTTCAAGAAATGATATGTTCTGGATGAGGTCAAAGGTGCTGGAACACTGTATTTAGGATGTGTTTGCAGAGACTGTGTGTCTCCTGCTTCAACGCAGTGAGAAATAGATGTGCTCCTGTAATTCATTGGTACATGCCCAGGGCAGTAAGCAGTCTGAGGATTTATTTCCAGACGGCATAGAGCAGTGAAGCAGTGAAGTAGTGCAACACACTGGATCATTATATTATTAGAATCTATTCTACTTAAATTATTACATTATACACAATTTGAGTTCATTTTAAAAAGTAAAAGGTAATGAAAGGAATGCATTTTCGTAAGAAAGATAATACCGATATGCATGTGATAATCTTCCTTATATCATGTAGTGCGTCATTTGGACACTTTGTGGGATTGAAATACAAAGAAAATCATGTTCTATGGTACAAGATAAATACAAAACTTAAGCTTTTATTTTAATTAGATTTGTTTATAAAGCATAAGCAATCATTTATTATATTAATATATGTGTGTAGCGGCGAGGCTTATTAATAAGGCAGAATTAAGTGTTCTGAGCCTTCCCAAATGAGGCCCCATTTCTCTGTTCATCTCTGTGGTGCAGCCACAGAGAGACTATTCATGCAGGGTGATTTAAGGTCCTAGGACAGCTCCCAAAGGGGGATGCACTTAGCTAAGCCTGGCTATCATGATCAATGGTCATCCATTGGCGCCTTTCTGTCTAGGGAGTGCCAGTTGGACATCTGGACTGCATTACTAAGTGTCAGGACTAAGTGACTCATATCTCACCTTGATCAATCAATCAGGGACTGGTAGGGCCGAGTAACCCACGTGGGACTCTGATGCCCATGGAACTTTCAGCCAATCAATGAGCTGAAGTTCCTCCAGGTAAAAACAGGCAACACAGAGAGCCTGTGAGATTCAGTAAGATTCAGAAGGGAGGATTCAGAGGATTCTGTGAACAATTCTAAAGGGAATTCAAAGGAGAATTCCAGGGCAGGGCGGCCCAGGAGCAGAAGGCTCCCAAGGGCAGGACATTCTCGCAGCGCGCCTCCTGACCATCCTGAGACTCAGCCCGGACAACCACGGAACGGCCAGTGTGTCCGAGTGCCAGAACTTTCCTTTGTTCTAAGAGTCTAGAGCGGAGGTTGCCAGAGAATAACCAGAGGATCCACCCGAGGTTAGCACCAGCAGCAGGCCTCGTGAACAGGTCGGAACTGTGGACAGCTGAATCACTATTCAGAACTAGCTCTTCATCAGAAACGAACCGGTCCTCTTCCTGACTTGCTGGGACCCACAGTCATCTTTTCTCCTGTGCACAAACTTTGCTAGTTAAAGCCCACAGTGAGCATCAGCAGCGCAGCGTCGCAAGCCGCACAGCACAGCCTGGCACGGAGCCAGAGAGCGCGGATTGGACAGCAACAGCCTGCAACTGTTTCTTTGTGCCCGCAGGAAGATCTGAATCCCCAAAGATTGGATGAGTATTCAACTTCAATGCATTGGAGCTCGAGAATTCAATTGTTATCCCAACCAGTTGATATCAATTTAATTCCTAAGAGTTATGTACTTGTTTGAGTATCTAATGTAGAAGTTATAACCAAGTTCATTAACGAAACGGTCTTAATGAATGATATACTGAACGTATGTCCTCTTGATATGTGTAACACTTCGTAACTGACTGAATATATATCTTTTGTATTCTGATAACCCTCTCGATAAGATCTGTTAGGTTTACATGCATATTTTATGTATTAATAAATGTATCCTCGTGTATTAGTACCTGTGTGTGCGCGTTGTTTGAGTTATGTCACATGGTTGGATTCTAAAGCCATCAAAAGAATCAACTTTGTGATTTACTGCTACAATTAATAATTGTCTCAGTAAATGCCCAAACCCTACAGAACTGGTGCCTTCAGAGAGCCACTACATTTAATTTTGATATGGCAACATTACATATTTGGCATCCCTGAGCCGGTTTTCTTACATGTGAAAATAACATTTTAGCATCATATTATTACATACAGGTCTCTAGCTTCAACACAGTGATATATATACTCAGTGATTTATTGGTACATGCCCAGGTCAATAATCAGAATGAGGATTTATTTCCAGACGGGCTACAGGTAGTGTTGTGAAATACTTCAACACACTGGATCGCAGATTTAGACCCCCTGCACTCTTACTCCTTAAAAACCAAAGAAATGAAGATATGTAGCAATCACATTGCAACAGGGCTGACAGTGACTTAATGCTTATACTAGTGGACTTCTGGTACCTTTAGGGTACGGTGTTCCCTGAAGGGCTCTCAAACCCCACATTTCAGATGCCTAGCTGTTTTGCTGATGTGTTGCACCTCAGAATTACTTTTAAACCTTACCTCTGGTATCTTTAATCCCTATTGCTCAACGCATGGTGAAAGTATTGCATAAATGTGTCTGAAAATGAGCAATGGGCACCTGAGAGACTCATTTGCCTGTTTCATAAATGATCATATTTGACTAGAGATTCTGTTTGGGATTCAGTTGTGCATTCTGACAGCAATCGCTTTCAAAAAACGATACATTCTGGATGAGGTCAAGGTGCAGGAACACTGTATTTAGGATGTGTTTGCACTTATTCTGTGTCTCTAGCTTCAACACAGCGATATATGTATATGGTCACTGATTTTTTGGTACATGCCCAGGGCAATAATCATTATGAGGATTTATTTCCTGATGTGCTAGGGGTAGTGTTGTGAAATACTTCAACACACTGGATCGCAGGTTTAAACCGCCTGCACTCTTACTCCTTAAAAACCAACAAATGCAGATATGTAGCAATCATATTGTAGCTGACACTCATTTGCCTGTTTCACAAATGATCATATTTTACTAGAGATTCTGTTTGGGATCCGGATGTGCATTCTGACAGCAATCTCCTTATCGCGGCTTTGCCCTTCTTGCCTCTTTGGACAATATCTTGTGGTCGTTATTGGTAATGTCTAGACAACATCTCCATCTTGTGGTCGTTGTTGGTAATGTCTTCTTATGCCCTTTTTTATTTTAATTCTCTATTAGTTGATTCTAGAATCTCTACAATGGAGATGAAAACATCAGTTTTATAGCAGACAATATGACATTATTTATAGTCCAATTAGAAACTTATTACCCTGTTTTTAACATAATAACAAATTAAAATTGATTAAAACTAAGTTTGGAACACCAGGGAACATAACAAATGATTTTTAGGAAAACCATGAGGTTCTCTGTGTCCAATGCCTGCAAGGGGAGAAAGCTAGAATCCTTTGATTTTTTCAAAATTTGAAAATAAACATCATATAACAACAGCTTTCATTCCTAGGAGTGAAAAATAACCATTTGTGAAGACATAGTAGTTTCTAAAACACTACAATAAAGTTAAAAACATCAGTTTTATATTACATTATTTTTAGTGAAATTAGTCATTTTTTGCACTATTTTTAATAAAATATCTAATTAAAAGTGATTAAAATTAAGTTTGGAACAACAAGGAACACAAAAAAAAAAGATTTTTAGGAAAACCATGAGGTCCTCTGTGCCCGATGCCTGCAAGGGGAGAAAGCTAGAATCCTAAAAAAAAGTTATCAATTCTAGAGCCTAAGAGGAAAACAAGACAAATGTATATCTCCAAATAATTTTATGTGCTTCAGAAGAGCCCAGGAAAGTTTTTTGCATACATGAAACCACGCCCGTTTGCACATAAGCAGACATGGTTTACGCTCTTACCAACGCGATGGAAAGCAAAACAAAGCAAAGCAGAGCAAAACAAAACGAACAAACGAAAACCCTCACGTCCCACACTTGCATATAACGCCGTTACGTGCCCAAGCGGTATTGTAGTCATCCTAGCACTGCACCCCGGGGCGTAAGGTATATGGGAACGAGCACACGCCACGAATCGTCTCGAATCACTCCCTACAGCTGTAAGGCGCCTTGAAGCGTGCACCCCCAACATTCTTCTTTGCGCATCTGTGAAAGGTAAACTCTTGAGCAAACTCTGAACCAGCTCTAAGGAAACTAATCTGATTAGACGTTACTTTGACTCATCTTTTTACTCTCAGTGCTGGATTGCTCAAACTCCAGCTAGGGTTAGGTTTAACATTCCCACGCTACTTAGACACTTTGTTTACACTCAGTGCTGGATTTTGGGAACTTCAGGACGAGTGGGAATTTTCTCCTATCTGTCAATTCTGTTTTGTTTTGGAGACTCTTGGCTGCCTATATTGTACAGTGCAGCGTGAAGGAAACATTTTCCAAAACTGTGCTCAAAAGTTGTAAGAAAACCTCTCCAGCTGCTTTACCTCTCTTCATTTTTGTCATTTAATGTGACAATCGATGTATAACTGGAGCCTCACATATGCAAATGGTGAGGCTCCAGTTCGACACCACTTTACAGTATATGACAAAAACATGGCAGACTGTGCCGGACCAGCTGGTAACTTCCGCTTATTTTGACCATATTAAACATTGGAAATCTTCCCACTTGCATTTGTGACACTTGATTTTGGCTCCACCTAAGACACTCTTAAATCTTCAAACACTTTTCTCTTCTCCCGCAACACTCTTGTCTGTCGGCACTGTGTGGCAGCGTTGCAGGACAACCCATCTCACCACGGAAAGGAACCTAACAGCTTTGGTAAGAGAGGAGAAAAGGACATGGCCCATACGGGGCTCGAACCCGCGACCTTGGCGTTATTAGCACCACGCTCTAACCAACTGAGCTAACCGGCCTCGTGACAGTGCCCCTCTCTGTGCTGCAAAAAATCGAACTCAGGGAATTTCTTTTGTCCTCCTTTGAATAGAAAGCCGTGTAATTCAGTGTACGGGCTTTCTCATGCAGTTTCATGGTTTCACAGCATTATTCAGCTGATTTTAAATGTACCTAAAGGAGAAACATTATTGAAGACCATCAATTACCAAGAGCTTTTGTCAAAGGTTTTGGTGGTCATTTTTAATGACCACAGAGCACTATGACCTCGGTTTTACATCTCATCCAAAAGACAGCGCCCTTTTACAACACAGCTTCTCCGTCACTATATTGGGAGATTGGGACCCGCACAGACCTCAGGGTGAGCGCCTCCCCGCTGGCCCTATTAACACCACTTCCAGCTGGAAGCTTTGTTTTTCCCTGTAGCTCACCCTCATCCAGGTACTGACCTGGCTCACACCTGCTTAGCTTCAGTGGGTTTTCAGTTGCGAGTTGCAAAAGTTGGGATGCAAGTGATGGAGCCGTTCGCTGCAAAAGCCACTGCATTGGCCAGGAATCGAAACCAAGCCTCCTGCGTGGCAGGCGAGAGTTCTAACAATGAACCACCAATGCTCAATGCCTGTACCTTCAAAAAAGACGCTTTTTTGGTGCTGTGTGCAAAAAGCGTCGACATCTACTTCCAGCTGCAAAATGCCATCCGCGGACGCTGTGAATTTATTTATTTAGACACCGCTCAGAATCCCCTGTAAGATTCTCCTTCAATTCCGTTTTGCAGTGCTTTAGCTCTTTCAAAAGGCTTCGCTTTGCTAGTCACAATCCAAGGCTTGTGACAGCATTTGAAAACACTTGCCACTGCGTTGGCCGGGAATCGAACCCGGGTCACCTGCTTGGAAGGTAGCTATGCTCACCACTATACCACCAACACATGCCCGGGGGAGCCCTCCAGGACACCACCAGAGAATGCTCACGATTTCAGAAGCTGTCTCCGGGACGTGCTGATTCCACACATCCTGAATAAATCATGTTATTGTTAGTTGCTGTAGCTAGACGTTCAAATGAGTTTCATGGCCAGATGGACTGTTTCCTCAAGTGGTATAGTATTGCAGTAAGACAGCACGATGCCTGCAAGACTATGTCACGCTAAACGCCCGGGATTGTGTTTGTCCGTTCGTGTCAGTTGTCCTGCAGCCACGGGAAGTGGGACACAAACATGCTGCAATGCTTTCAAGACATTAGGATTTGTTTGTGCAACATCCGAGAAGAGTACTTGTGGCTTGAATGTGACTGAGCAAGGTGTTTAAAGACAGAGACTGAAAACTGTTAAAGGATGAGTCAAAGTAACGTCTAATCGGATTAGTTTCCTTAGAGCTGGTTCAGAGTTTGCTCAAGAGTTTACCTTTCACAGATGCGCAAAGAAGAATGTTGGGGGTGCACGCTTCAAGGCGCCTTACAGCTGTAGGGAGTGATTTCAGACGATTCGTGGCGTGTGCTCATTCCCATATACCGTACGCCCCGGGGTGCAGTGCTAGGATGACGTACAATACCGCTTGGGCACGTAACGGCGTTATATGCAAGTGCGGGACGTGAGGGTTTTGCGTTTGTTCGTTTTGTTTTGCTCTGCTTTGCTTTGTTTTGCTTTCCATCGCGTTGGTAAGAGCGTAAATAAAAAGGCGATTCCTGTGTCGACCACTAATGTAAGAGCTATTTCAAGTGCGCCGTGGTGCGGCTTTTCAAATGCTTAACAGGATGATTTTGCATGCACGTGTGCTTTCATGCAGTCGTGTGTGCAACCATGTCTGCTTACGTGCAAACGGGCGTGGTTTCATGTATGCAAAAAACTTTCCTGGGCTCTTCTGAAGCACATAAAATTATTTGGAGATATACATTTCTCTTATTTCCCTCTTAGGCTCTAGAATTGATAACTTTTTTTTCATTTTTGGCATTTTTCATCATTTTCCAGAAAGTGGTTGCAAGCCCAATATCATGTGAAGAAACTTCAGGATTCGGGGATCAGTCAATGGATTTTCTTCAAAGTTGGATTTTTGCACTCTGTGGACCAAGAGATGTTGTTCTATAATGTTTTTTTTTTTCAAATTTAAAAATATCATTTTTTCATGGAGCTTTGAATGGGATGGATTCACCCTCCTTTAGCTAGGACAGAGCTCCAGGAGCCTGGGTAGGATTCTAGCTTTCTCCCCTTGCAGGCACCTGGCACAGAAGACAATATTTTTTTCCTTAAAATCTTTTTTTTTGTGTTCCTTGTTGTTCCAAACTTAATTTTAATCACTTTTAATTAGAGATTTTATTAAAAATAGTGCAATAAATGACTAATTTCACAAAAATTAATGTAATATAAAACGGATGTTTTCAACTTTATTGTAGTGTTTTAGAAACTAATATGTCTTCAAAAATGGTTGTTTTTCACTCCTATGAATGAAAACTGTTGTTATATGATGTTTTTTTTTTCAAATTTTAAATGATCATTTTTTCATGGAGCTTTGAAGGGGATGGATTCACCCTCCTTTAGCCAGGACAGAGCTCCAGGAGCCTGGGTAGGATTCTAGCTTTCTCCCCTTGCAGGCACCTGGCACAGAAGACATCATTTTTTTCCTTAAAATCTTTTTTTTTTGTGTTCCTTGTTGCTCCAAACTTAATTCTATTCACTTTTAATTAGAGATTATATTAAAAATAGTGCAATAAATGACTAATTTCACTAAAAATACTAAAAGTAATATAAAACGGATGTTTTTAACTTTATTGTAGTGTTTTAGAAACTAATATGTCTTCAAAAATGGTTATTTTTCACTCCTAGGAATGAAAGCTGTTGTTATATGATGTTTATTTTCAAATTTTGAAAAAGCAAAGGATTCTAGCTTTCTCCCCTTGCAGGCATCGGACACAGAGAACCTCATGGTTTTCCTAAAAATCATTTTTTATGTTCCCTGGTGTTCCAAACTTAGTTTTAATCAATTTTAATTTGTTATGTTAAAAACAGGGTAATAAAGTCTTAATTGGGCTATAACTAATGTCATATTGTCTGCTACAAAACTGATATTTTCAGCTCTATTGTAGAGATTCTAAAATCAACTAATAAAGAATTGAAATAAAAAAAGGGCATAAGAAGACATTACCAACAACGACCACATGATGGAGATATTGTCTAGACATTACCAAAAACGACCACAAGATGGAGATATTGTCTAGACATTACCAACAACGACCACAAGATGGAGATATTTTCCAAAGAGGCAAGAGGGGCAAAGCTGCGATAAGGTAAAATCATTTTTTGAAAGAGATTGTTGTCAGAATGCACATCCGTATCCCAAACAGAATCTCTAGTAAAATATGATCATTTGTGAAACAGGCAAATGAGTGTCAGCTACAATATGATTGCTACATATCTGCATTTGTTGGTATTTAAGGAGTAAGAGTGCAGGTTTAAACCTGCGATCCAGTGTGTTGAAGAATTTCACAACACTACCTCTAGCACATATGGAAATAAATCCTCATAATGATTATTGTCCTGGGCATGTACCAAAAAAGCAGTGAGCATATATATATATATCACTGGGTTGAAGCTAGAAACACAGAATAACTGCAAACACATCCTAAATACAGTGTTCCAGCACCTTTGACCTCATCCAGAATGTATCATTTCTTGAAAGGGATTGCTGTCCGAATGCACATCTGAATCCCAAACAGAATCTCTAGTAAAATACGATCATTTGTGAAACAGGCAAATGACTGTCTCAGGGGCCCATTTCTCATTGTCAGACACATGTATGCAATGCTTTCACTGTGCATTGAGCAATAGGGATCAAAAACACCGCAGGTAAGGTTAGAAGTCATGTTCTATGATCATTTCTTTCAGCATTAGGGACTAAATATACTAAACGTATGATGCTAAAATGTTATTTTTACATATATTAATGTAATAAATGATTGCTTATGCTTTATAAACAAATCTAATTATAATAAAAGCTTAAGTTTTGTATTTATCTTGTACCATAGAACATGATTTTCTTTGTATTTCAAGCCCACAAAGTGTCCAAATGATGCACCTTTGACCTCATCCAGAACGTATCATTTCTTGAAAGGGATTGCTGTCCGAATGCACATCTGAATCCCAAACAGAATCTCTAGTAAAATACGATCATTTGTGAAACAGGCAAATGACTGTCTCAGGGGCCCATTTCTCATTGTCAGACACATGTATGCAATGCTTTCACTGTGCATTGAGCAATAGGGATCAAAAACAGAATGGAAACAGACGAGGATGGGATTTGAACCCATGCGTGCAAAGCACAATGGATTAGCAATCCATCGCCTTAACCACTCGGCCACCTCATTAACAAAACTGGGCTGTCTCAACTGGGTTGGCGCGCTCCAGATGATCTTTTTCTTTTTTTTCCCTCGTACTCGAGGGTCATTTTCCTGTTCCACATGCGATTTCAACATTTTCCTTGGGAGATGTCAAGCCAGCAAGCCACTGCTGTGGTTCAGTGGCCAGCGTGGAGTTCAGTGGCCCTGTTGTACACAGAAAGCACATTGAGCTCCTTGGACATGAAAAGTTCCAGATAAAAGCCATTTGTCATCCTTTCTCTTGGTGTCGATGTTGCTATTGTATGTAAAGGTGGCAACTTGCTCAGCGAGCAGGCGGAGCACACACCCAATGCAGATGTGTCTGAGTGGTGTGTCCAAGTGGCTGCAAAAGGACAGCACTCCCGGGGCGCTGTGGCTTAGTTGGTTAAAGCGCCTGTCTAGTAAACAGGAGGCCCTGGGTCTGAATCCCAGTGGATAACCACCTACGGCTAGACTTAATTAAATGCAAGTATTCATTTCCTGTCTTTAACACGACTTGTTTTTCTTAAAATGGATGCAACTTGCAAAACATGAAATACAAACCTTGCTAATCAGCGCTAGCAGCTGGCAAAAAAAAAGAAGTCAGCAATGTTTTTTTTCTTTAACCTTAACCCTGCTAATGGAGAAGAGTTAAACGACCGAGTCTATGCAGCTTAAACGGTGCACACGTCGGGTTCTTAGCTGAAAGGGTGGTAAATCACGCTCACCCCAGTCCTTAATCTTTTAAAGAGGATACAAAATTGAACCTAGTCGCCACATCACATACATCCTGTTCAATGATAAAAAGGTAACATCTATCCTCGCTCCAGAGTAAATCTCACGTTGAGGGCATATTTTTTTTCACTTTACCGTGAATCGGGCTCGGCTGCACAGAGGAGAGAGCAGAGCAATGAGGTCACGGGGACAGGGGAGTCACACGCTGGCTGTTTGAACACGCGGAAGATCACTGAGGGATCCACAGTATATGGACCCTCCGTGCGCAATCAGTCCGCACTCCGGACTCTGAATCCTGCCATCCGAGTTAAGATCTCGGCAGAACCTGAAGCGCAGTTCCTTCTTAAAACGTAATCTGGTGAGCATTTCTAGAATCGTACTTGTATAGATGCAGCCTTTAATGTGTTGCTAGGTTAAAATTGATGACTTCTTGTATTTCAGTAGGCAACTGCCCTCTTGATTTTGGATTTAATTTCTTTATTACAGTGGCGCTTTTATGAAGCCAAGGGACCAGGGAGCTGCCCCAGTACTGGGATGGCCAGTTCGAAATCATAGAAACTATTGTCAATTCCAGTCCCATGTCAGTGCGAGCAGGGATTTTGACATCTTGTTTTGCTATGTTCTGCACCAACAGGCAGGTGGCTCGGCCATTCCGTTCCAGTCTGGGGGTACAACAGACTGCTAGGTTCAGTCTGATAAACTGAGCTGATGGTTGGAAGAAAACCATCTCAGCGTCCATTCTCTGTCCCTTCTTTAGGACAAGGCGTACTGGAAACCCTGCTGTTGACGCAGGAACGATCAGGTCCGATTCGTTTACTACCTGGCAGGCCTGAGGAATCGTCTGACCTGACCGAATGTTCTCGGGGTCACCGCTTAGAGAGTGGGCATCTGGGTCCACCCGTTTCCACAGCACACTGTTTACTGTGTCCAGCTGGGCGCCCAGTCGAACCAATAGGTCTGCACCAATGCAGACCGAATGGGTCAGCTGAGGTGCTACCTGGAAGTAGTGAGCAAACTTCCTTTTTCCGATGGAGATGGAAGCTACACAGCTTCCTTTGCTCCAAATGGACCTATGAGGTGGGGGTGCCCACCACAGAACCTGTGACTGCGTCACCAGGGTCACCTGACAGCTTCGCGACAGGTCCTCGAACAGACCTTCACTGATTATGGACTTCTCAGAGCTGAGGCTAAGAATTACATCATCAACCTGCACTTCTGCCACCTGGACCCCCTCCCACCACCATGGGGTGGTAGTCCTGGACCCCCTGAGGTACCAGGGTGCACAGAAAGGACTCCCATTCATTACCGGACAGGGAGATCCACTCTTCTTCAGGGATGAAAAGGGGGTGTGCTTTACCTGGCGGGTCAAGCAGCTGCTCGGAGCACTGCTCCTGTAGTTGGGAGACCGTGGGAGTGCTGGCCTGGGCAGGACTTCCCTGTAGTTTTGGAAAGCAAGAAGAGACATTTATTCTCGTCCAGAGGAACCAGGAGGAACCTCCAACTCAGCTATAGTGTTCAGTGGGCACTGTGTGATCACAGCATAACCACTGAATCCCCCTTTTTGCTGTGCAACAGGCTTAGGGTTTTTGACCTGAGCCCACAATTTTCCACGCTGGCAGTCCACCAGAGGCTCCAGCCTGTCAAGCAGGTCTTGGCCAATGAGTAGTGGCTCTGTTTTTAACCTAGAGGATCCTGGCATGATCCTGGGTATAGCTGGAAATATCTATCTTACACGGTTCTACCTTAAGTCTGATGCCTTTTCCTTTCGCTAATCGTTTGAGCTCGCTGAGTAGATCGGCTGACATCAAACTAATTTCAGCCCCAGTGTCAATCAGTGCTTCTCTATCTAAGACGTTTTCAAGAGAAACCTTGATATAAATACGCCTTGCTTTGCCTTTCTGGCTGAGATTCCCTAAGAATTGTTGGAAGCCTGCCTTTTCTTTGACTTTAGGGGCGGGGTCAGCGCCCAACTCAGAGTCACAGCCTTCTTCCAGGCAGGAACCCTCCCACCCAATCAGATAGACTGAGGGAGGGGCTTGGGACGGATCCCCGCCTCCTCCAGTGAGAAGGGGCGTGGTCCCCCTAAGCTCATTCACACTTCTGGCATTCGGTGCGGAAGGTTTACCCTGTCCTGATCTCTCAGGCAGGGCTTGTTCAAGCCTGGCCAGGCGGGCTGCAGTCGACTCCCTTCGTCCAGTCTTATGATAGGCTCTGCCTGAGCCCTTGCCTTCCCCGTAGCGCTCACGGCGGCTCTGACGCTTAGTGCGGTCCTGCCTGCCTATTTTGTGCCGGGGCTTAGCGAGCTCAGGAACCTCAGCTGCCTCGAGCTGAGGCGAGTCGTCAACCCTGCTGGCTTTAGTGGGGAACACGGCCGTTTTAGCAGGTTTTCGCTCTGAGGAAGCAGAGACTTCAGCTCCCCAGGCTTTTTGAGCCAACCTTCTAATGTCAGCCATTTTCATCGCTGTGTGTGCATCACAATCATTTTCCTGACTGAGGGATGCAGATTAGCAATGAATAAACCTTTGAAATTCACGTTCTCTTCGCAACCCTCTTCATTCCGCCCTGCAAAATAAGTGCGCCTAAGCCTCTGATAATAGTCGCGAGGGGCTTCAGCTTTTTCGTGCTTAATATGGTGCACAGCAGCCACGGCAGCTATGGGATCGATAAAAGCCGAAAATTCTCCGATCATTGCCTGACACAGCTCCTCAAAGCTATTACAGACTTCCGGTCCTTGTCTAGACATCCACTCGTGGACCGCTCGGCTGGTAGTTTTCCTTACTTACATAGACTTTTCCTGTTCGGACGCTTCGGGCATAAACTGCAAAGTATATCTCAGCTCATCGATGTAGGTCTCCACATTATTCCCTGACACTGACGGGTCAAACCTTTCTACATCTTTGGCTAACTGCCTCAGGGAGTGGAGGTTAATTTTTACGGTTTCTCCGCGGGCAGGGAGACGGCCGTGATCAGGAGCAGGGGGTCTATGCCTGAACTGACTCGCCCTTGCGTTTCGCGCAGGACTCAGCGATCTCCCCCATGCCGATCCGACCACAGACCCTGGCCGGGAGAAACCTCCTCCCGGCGCGCTGGGTGAGCGCTCCGGGCTGCTAGGTGGGCTGGCATGCAAGTGGGATCTAGTCTATTTTGCTTCCAGTACGGCAGCATCTGACTCCTTTTGCCTTTCCTGGCTGAGCTCATTTAAACTCTCAATTTCTTTTTCTTTTTCTTTCGAGCTCCCTTCCAGGTCTCTCCTAGCTACCTCAGCCGCAGTTTCTCTAGCAGACAAGTCATCTAATTTACCTAAAACTTCCCTGAGTCAGTCTTCACTTTCCTCATTTTTCACTCTCTTTTCTCTGATTATATCCAACAACTCGACTCGCTCCACCTTATATCTTTCTAGCGTTCCCTGAAGCTTTTGAAACTTTGTCAGCTCGGACAAAGACAGTTCCAGCTGTTTAGCTAGATTTAAGGTGAAACTCGATAGGACCAGAACTGCGTTCACAGACACTCCTGTGTTAAGCTGGTTCGCTACCTTAGCTACTAAATCTACTTGCAGCTTCTCAATATCATCAAAGTTCAACTTTTCGATACCACTCCAGTAACCAGGATTGTCGTCGCTAGAAATAGTACTTATAAGCGACTCCACTTCAGACATTTTAGCAGCCATTGTCATTACGTCAGAGAAACTTTAAGAGTATTACTTTTTTTTTTCTTTTTCCAAAATACAGTATGGAATCTAGACACCCAAGCAGATGGATTTCCAATCAGCACATGTTACACTAAACGCTAGAAAACAGGGGGATTTCTTTACGCAGTTATCAGCATACCCGGTATTCGCGTATAGAAGCCGCGGTGCTGTGCTGAACTTCAGTTATTCTGTGCGACTGATTCTCATTTCATTCTAAACTCGCCCACCCAGGGACGCCATTAAATGTAATGGTTTGATGGGTTTACTGAGACAATTATTAATTGTAGCAGTAATCACAAGGTTGTTCGTTGGGGCTTTTAGAAAATCAATCGTCAGAACAACTAACAACGCACACACAGGGGTTCAATACACTAGATACATTTATTAATATAAATTGTGCACCAAACATATACTAGTCTGCCTGGATACGAGTGGCAGACCTTACTTTGAGGGTTATCAATATACAAGGTATATAATCCCGAAGAGATGCAAACACAAAGAGATACACAACAGAGAATATATGTCAATATATATCGTTCGGTTACCAAATCGCTAATCAGTGTTATTACCCACTGTTACTCTAAACTCGGAAGTAAATACATTACTCATGAATTAAATTGATAACAACTTGTGTTGAGGTACAATTAAATTCTCGAGACGCAATGTAGAACATGGGGTTTACTTATCCACTGTGTATGGATTTGGAATTTCCCGGCACGAACACCAAACCAGCTGACAGGCTCTGTTGCAGCCTCTGTTCCAGCGGTTGTCCAATGGGCGTTGTCCCGGCGTCCTCTGGCTACCGGCCAACCAGTCAAGGTGCAGCTCGGAGTAGGACGGGCGGAGGAATCTGACTGCGGCGCGCAGGGCAGTCGTTGCTCCGAGGGGATCTACCAGCAGTCCGGCTGGCTGGTAGAAAGTCTCTATGCACAGAGTGTGACCGCGAGTCCTCACAAGTCACTCTTGTGCCTGGGAAGAAGCTGGTTCGTTCCCGGTCCAGCACTGCTTCTGAATAAGCTATTCAGGTTGTCGACGAGGGTCCAACTGTAGGGTCCAACTGTCCAACACAAACACAATCTGTGGCGTTTAGCGTGACATAGTCTTGCAGGCATCGTGCTGTCTCACTGCAATACTATACCGCTGGAGGATACAGTCCATCTGGCCATGAAACTCATTTGAACGTCTAGCTACAGCAACTAACAATATCATGATTTATTCAGGATGTGTGGAATCAGCACGTCCCGGAGACAGCTTCCGAAATCGTGAGCATTCTCTGGTGGTGTCCTGCAGGGCACCTGTGGGCGTGCGTTGGTGGTATAGTGGTGAGCATGGCTGCCTTCCAAACAGTTGACCCGGGTTCGATTCCTGGCCAACGCAGTGGCGATTGGTTTCAAATGCTGTCATGAGCCTTGGATTGTGACTAGCAAAGCGCAGCCTTTTGAAAAACGGAATGCAAAACGGAATTGAAGGAGAATCTTACAGGGGATTCTGAGCGGTGTCTGCATACACGCAGTCCGATACGGGTGCTGAAAGCTTGAGCTACTCTCAATGTCATGCTGCCTTTCCCCGGAGTAAATCTGTTACATTGAAAGAATGCTTCTGGCAGGTTCAAAAAGGGACCCTTGTTAATTGGAGAAATCAATGATTTCGAATGAATTCTGTATGCGTTAAAAGACAGCTATACACAGAAAACATGCAGGACACTGCTCATGATGTTTCCCGAGCCGAAACACAGTGCGTTTTTCCAAGCCATCTGACAAAGCCCGCCCACTGAAAACTGCAGCAGATCGTGTAAAGACGTTCAACTTTGTAACTACTGCACGCACAGGAAGCAGAATAATTTCCTCTTTTCCGGTTTTATTTATGCGAACCATAAATAAACCAAATAAACCAAGTTGCAAGAGGCCCGCACCCACAGCACAAATTGCGCAGCCTAGGCCACCTCCTCGCCCTGCACGCCACCGCCTCCTGCTGGGCCCACTCTTTCGCACACTCACACGCCACACTAACACTCAAAAGTGTGGGCAAAACAAGAAAACGAGCGCACCGTTTCCTACACATCTGCAGTCACCGTTGCGCATTCGCAGCATGTCCCGGGATGCAATTCGGCCTCATTTGCATAACTCCAGACCGGCAGATCGCCACGCAAGCTCGCGACGTGCGCCTGCCACACACCGAACAAACCTTTTCAGCAATTTCCAAAAAACGGGCCTGCTCGCCTGCCCACAAGGCTCCGTCTCTTACCTGCTCTCCAGAGCCTGCTGCCTTCTGTGCTTTTCTCTCGGCACCGCTGCAGCGCACACAACTCCTGCAGCGGGAGGGGGGGAGAAAGTTCCCGCGCTCCGCCGCAGGGAAGGCTCGCTCCGTGCGCACACGTCCTTTCGATGCCAGTCCAACAAGTGCTCCGCATTAGCTGCGTCAGGGCTCCGGGGTGTCGCACCTCACCTCACCTCACCTCGCACTGCCCCCTCCTTGAATGTCTGCCGCTGGGCATGCCCCACTCTCCTCCGCCTTATCTTATCGCGTGTGAGCACCGACAATGGCCACAATGCCGGGGAATGGCACCTGTAAATTAATTCTCTTCTCTTGCAGCCTGAGATCATGTCCTTCTTTTGGCTCCCTCCAGTTCTGATAAAAAATCTCACTCTTAGATTTGTTAATTTTTGCGGATGAAGCCAAAGAGAAACGATCACAGCACTGCAGAGCTCTGCTAATTGAGGCATTGTCAGAGAGGAGCAGGGTCATCCATGTATAGAGGTCTTTACCTCTCCTCCCCCACTTCCAGGCACTGGTATCCCATTAATGGCCTGATCCTGGCGCAAGGCACAGGCTAAGGGCTCCATAGCCAAAACGAATAACAAGGGGGATAATGGGCAGGCCTGCCTCACCTCTGAACAGACTTCAAAGGGGCGTGATCTATTGCCATTAACCATTACTCTGCTGTTGCTACCTGTGTACAGCAGGTTAATCCACTTTCTCATGATGGGGCAAAAATTCATGTGCTCAAGTACCAATGTTAAGTACTGCCGGTTTAGGCGGTCAAAGGCCTTTTCTAGGTCTACACCTAAAATGCACAGAGGGAGGGAGCGATCCTCTGAGTACAGACAGACATCCCTCAACAAGGCCAGGTTGTCGCTCATCAGGCGTCCTGCTATCCCACAAGTCTGTTCTTTCCCTACCAGTGAGGCCACTACATTTTGTAGGCGCAGGAAAAGGGCTTTGGACAGGATCTTAGTGTCCACGCCTAACAGGCTGAGGGGTCTCCAGTTCTTTATGTCATTCTTTGCTCCTTTCTTAAACAAGAGAGAGATAGTGCCTTCTCTTAAGGAGTCAGGCAGCAATTCTGTCTTATAGCTTCCCTCGAATAGGAGCAGTAGCGGATCCTGAAGCAGATCCCAAAAGGTGCAATAAAATTCTTTAGGGAGCCCGTCAGCACCCGGAGTTTTCCTCTTCTGTAAGCTCTCCATAGCCTGTCTCAGCTCTTCTATTGTCAAATCCCTCTCAAGTACTTCCCTATCTTCTTCACTCAAAACGTTTTCTAGCTTTGAGGTAAAAAAATGAATTTCTTCATCCTTTACCTCTGTAGAGCTGTACAGTCTTGAGTAGAAGGCCTTGGTGCAGGAGAGGATAGCACTCGGCTCTGTTCTCTCTCGTCCCTCCTCATCAACTACACTTTCCATGACAGACTTGGAGCCTACCACTTTCCTGAAAAAGAAGCGAGTACACTTCTCATTTTCTTCCAAGAACTGCACTCTGCTTCTTAACAGCACTCCTCGACTACTTTCTTCGGCTATGCTCCGGATGTCCTTTTTTAAAAGGGTGATATCCTCGAGCACAGCGAAGCCACTGTGCAGCATCGTGTAGAGACGCTGCAGCTGCCTCTGTTTCCTGGCTAGCACTCCTCTCCATCTGGCAGCAGCCTTCCTTCCCTCAGCCATGAAAAAGGCCTTTGTCCTCATCTTCACCTCCTCCCACCACTCTCCTACTGACCCGTACAGACACTGCAAGGACAGCCACTGTGATAGTTTCTCCTTGTAGCGGGATACTACCCCCTCGTTCTCTAGCAGCTTAGTGTTGAGTTTCCAGAGGCCTGGGCCAAAGACAGTCCCGCCCTTGAGTTCCACTCTACACCCTAAAGCCTGATGATCTGAGAAGAAGACAGGCTGAAGAGTGACCCCAACAACTTTCACTCTCTCTGAGACAAAGCAATAGTCAATTCTGGAGCTGCTATTCCTCCTTGACCATTTATATCCTGCTGTTGTGGGATATATACATCTATATGTGTCTGAGAGTTTAAAGTCTTGAACTAAGTTTTGCAGGGCCAGTGAGCTGGAATCCAATTTTATCGGAGAGCTAGACTGCCTGTCTGTGTGCTCTAAGATACAATTAAAATCCCCTCCCACTATCACGTCTGTGCTACTTAACAATAGGGGAGAGAGTGCCTTGAGTAGCTCCACCCTTCCTCCCACGTCAGTAGGACAATACACATTGATTAGCCGCAGGTTAACGGTCCCCCATTCCACATCCACACACAGCAACCTGCCATCTATGACCCTCTGAATACTTTTCAATTTGAAAGCCCATCCTTTGAAAAGAATGGCCACGCCAGAGGCTCTGTTGTTATTGTCCCCTGACCAAACAGAAGGCCCTTTATCCCACCTATCTTCAAAGGTTTTATACCTCTCTTGATAGGCTAAAGCACACTCCTGCAACATCAACACATCTCCCTCTCTCTGCTGGAGGTAATCAAAGACAGACTGGCATTTAACTCTGTCATTGATACCTCTGGTGTTAAGAGATATTATGTTTAGATCCATATTACATAAGAAAGTGGAACCAGTCTTTACAAAACACATTTCTCTTCGGTCTCACCTGTTACCTTCTTCTTTTTCTTTTTCTTCTTACCAATTTCCTGCCAGCCATCCTCTGAATGAGCCTTCATCAGGGTGGCAGCAGTAAAAGCATTCACGGAGTCCATTTCAAGGAAGGGGGTAGAGGGAGGGGTGGAGGGGTTCCAGCTGTCCCCATCGCCATGCTCTCCTTCCTCCTCGCTCGGGGAGAAAACAGAGTCATTTTTCCTTTTCCTCAAGTCCAGCTCCTGGGAGCACTGAGGGGAAAGGGGTGCAGCCGATGCACCAGTCTCCTCTTCCCCCTCACCCACCAGCTGTTGCAGATCCTCCGTGATGGACTGGATGGAGGAGAGGAGGGCATCTGTAGCACTTGCAGAGTCTAAGAAAAGCAGCTCCGCTGAATCCTGGGTATCGTCGCTGGACCCGCTCCACCGGGGGGCCCCACACTGGCCCTCGTTCTGAGGAGCAGGAGTGGGGGAGGGGTCCTCGCTGTTCTCGGGGGTTTTCAAACCCTCGTGCTTGTCTGGTGCAGTCTGCGGTTGTGGGAGCGTAGTGGATTTCTCTTCCACCGGCCCCGGAGCCACAGCAGGACTGATCCTGGCTGGAGGCTGAGACTCTTTGTCCAACAAGGGTTCTTTGTTTGACTTGTTGTTTGCTTTGGCTTTTCGGGCCGGTTTGGCTGAAACAAGCACTGCCTCATCCTTTCTCATTTTGAGTTTATTGGCGTAGGCGTGAGGGCAGTTCTTAAAAACGTGTCCTTCCGAACCACATAAATTGCACTTTGGCAGCATTGAACAGTCAGAGGCTAAATGTCCCTGTTTGCCACAGGTCTTGCAGCATTTCACAGTGCAGGACGATGCCAGGTGTCCCACAGCACCACAGCGCCGACACACCTTTGGTTGTCCCACATAAAAAACATAGCCTTTGCAGGCGCCCAGCCGGATTGTAGAGGGCAGGTGCCTTAAGCCTCCATTTACATTGTCCGGTAGCAAGCGAACCTCGAATTTCCTTGCTCCTGTTTTTATACCGTCAACATCTCTAACCTCAGTTCCATGGTGGACGGTGCAGTACTGCTTAAGCCAGGTGTGAATGTCCTCCGTCTTTGCCAGTTCCGAGAACATAACAACATGCACCGTTTTCCTCTCTCTCTGTGTCAGAGGCTGCAAGTTGATCTTCTCAAGGGCAGGAACTTTCCCTTTTTTTGCCTCAAACACATCCACACATTGTTCAAACAGAGAATAGGTAGCAAAAACAACCTCAAATGCTTTCTGACCTGGGAGAGCGAAGATGAAATCCAAGTGCCGAGGTTCAAAGCCAAGTTCCTTCTGTAACACTTTTCTGCTGAACTGCATACGATCCATGAAGAGGTCATCCAAAAGCTCAAAACGTACAGCATTCTTGCGGGATCCAAAGGTTGCCATCTCAAACTGCAAAACAAACACTGCTTCCACAAAACAAGAAAACAATCCAACTACTCCAACTACAGGCTGATCAAGGTATCTCCCCTGCCAGGTAAGCCGAGAGCCGCAGGCGATGAGCCCGGAGCTGAACGGGCCCCACTGGCTCGTTTGTAAGGCCAGGTGCATTGCCAACCACGACCGGCAGGGCAGAGGCTTTGAAGGCGGCCTGGGCTCCTGCAGCTGTGCTGCCACGCACTCTGGTTTCTCTTCATCTCGTACAAATCTTTTGCCTTTTACTAAAGATTTCCATGGAGAGGAGCATGAATGAGTTCCATACAATTTTTGTGCTTCCCTGCCTTCGGGTGGGGCGCAGCTGGGCTGGTCAAAGAGAGAAAACAAAATCGCTCACAATCGCTCTTATTATGGCGACTGTGGCCGTCTGCTCTGTGAGTCCTCGGTCTCCGCCTGTCTGATTGGCGCTCTTTTCTTTGGAGGGCGGGAAGTGTCCGGCCGCAAATATGAAGCGTTACAGCAACGACATGCCATGAGACGATTGATAACGATTTCCATAGGATCCCCGCGGTTGCCTGGCAACCGTCAGCTTTGCGCAGTGGCAGTATCGTAGCCTGTGAGGTATAGCCGAGGCGTGATTATTGCTAGTTGAAAACTTTTCCCAATACCCCGCTTCCGCCGGTTTGCAATACAATCGGCGAAAACAATTTTCGACAGTCTCGTCAGAGACTGAGCAAGGTGTTTAAAGACAGATTTTGTCATGGTAACATCATGGTAGAAAGAAACAAGCTTCTTACGTCTCAACAGAAACGCTCTTTAGCTCTTTCAGCGTTATGCAGAGAACAGCGTCTGTCGAGATCACTTTTGAGTCAGCGCGAAACGCCGTGTGCTGTCAGTTTGATTTCATATTGCTCGTAGGGCGCCCGGCTTTTGTCTGTCAAACGTTAGGTTGCGCTTCTTCATGCTGCATCGTCGGCATGAGTGGAGCTTTTTAATTGTCTGTACTTGTCTTACTGCGCCCCATAAGAAATCGTTTGTCCCCGTTCAAAAGAGATTGTGCGATGTCCTGCAGCGTTCGCAAAGCAAACCTTTGACAGTTTGAAAAGAGGAATTTATTCTGCTTCCTGTGCGTGCAGTAGTTACAAAGTTGAACGTCTTTACACGATCTGCTGCAGTTTTCAGTGGGCGGGCTTTGTCAGATGGCTTGTAAAAACGCACTGTGTTTCGGCTCGGGAAACATCATGAGCAGTGTCCTGCATGTTTTCTGTGTATAGCTGTCTTTTAACGCATACAGAATTCATTCGAAATAATTGATTTCTCCAATTAACAAGGGACCTCCCTTTTTGAACCTGCGAGAAGCATTCTTTCAATGTAACAGATTTACTCCGAGGAAAGGCAGCATGACATTGAGAGTAGCTCAAGCTTTCAGCACCCGTATCGGGCTGCGTGTATGCAGACACCGCTCAGAATCCCCTGTAAGATTCTCCCTCACTTCCGTTGTGCAGTGCTTTACCTCTTTCAAAAGGCTTCACTTTCCTAGTCACATTCCAAGGCTCATCGAACCCGGGCTGTTTCCTCCAGCGGTATAGTATTGCAGTGAGACAGCACGATGCCTGCAAGACTATGTCACGCTAAACGCCACAAATTGTGTTTGTCCGTTCGTGTCAGTCGTCCTGCAGCCACGGGAAGTGGGACACAAACATGCTGCAATGCTTTCAGGACGTTAGGATTTGTTTATGCAACATCCGAGAAGAGTACTTGTGGCTTGAATGTGAACTGTACGTGCCCGCCCCCTTTCCTCTGTAGTGCATGATTTCCTCCCGGCATGCCCTTCGTCATTGTTCTGTCATCTTGTATTTAAAGGGTTGTATTTCTGCTGCTGAAAATAAGCAACGGTTTTCTCACAACGCCCTTTGTTCCCGACGGAGCCCTTGTCTGTCATGAAATTCTTCAAAACCTCAAGCTAGAAGAAGAAGAAGACGACAAATATGAAGCGTTACCGCAACGACATGCCATGAGACGATCGATAACGATTTCCATAGGATCCCCGCGGTTGCCTGGCAACCGTCAGCTTTGCGCAGTGGCAGTATTGTAGCCTGTGAGGTTTAGCCGAGGCGCAATTATTGCTAGTTGAAAACTTTTCCCAATACCCCGCTTCCGCCGGTTTGCAATACAATCGTCGAAAGCAATTTTTGACAGTCTCGTCAGTGCGTGACATAGTCTTGCAGGCATCGTGCTGTCTAACTGCAATACTATACCGCTGGAGGAAACAGCCCGGGTTCAATGAGCCTTGGAATGTGACTAGGAAAGTGAAGCCTTTTGAAAGAGGTAATGTCGACGCTTTTTTAACAGAGTACCAAAAAAGCGTCTTTTTTGAAGGCCTGGGCACTGAGCATTGTTGGTTCAGTGGTAGAATTCTCGCTTCTCACGCGGGAGGCTCTGGTTCGATTCCCAGCCAAAGCAGTGGCTTTTGCAGCGAGCGGCTCCATCACTTGCATCCCCTTGCAACTCGCAACTGAAAACCCACTGAAACTAAGCAGGTGAGCCAGGTCAGTACCCGGATGAGGGTAAGCTACAGGGAAAAACAAAGTTTCCAGCTGGAAGCGGTGTTAATGGTGCCGGCGGGGGGGCGCTCACCCTGAGGTCTGTGCGGGTCCCAATGCCCCAGCATAGTGACGGAGACGCTGTGTTGTAAAAGGGCGCTGTCTCTTGGATGAGATGTAAAACTGAGGTCACAGCGCTCTGTGGTCATTAAAAATGACCGACAAAAGCTCTTGGTAATTGATGGTCTTCAATAATGCTTCTCCTTTAGGTACATTTTAAATCAGCTGAAAAATGCTGTGAAATGGGGGGTCACTTCACGCCAGTGTAGGATTTGGGTTACAAGAACTATAAAACTGCACGAGAAAGCCCGTACACTGAATTACACGGCTTTCAATTCAAAGGAGGGCAAAAGAAATTCCCTGAGTTCGATTTTTTGCAGCACAGAGAGGATTGCTGTCGTGAGGCTGGTTAGCTCAGTTGGTTAGAGCTAATAACACCAAGGTTGTGGGTTCGAGTCCCGTACGGGCCAGGTCCTTTTCTCCTCTCTTACAAAAGCTGTTAGGTTCCTTTCCGTGGTGAGATGGGTTGTCATGCAACGCGGCTACATAGTGCCGACAGACAATTAAATGACAAAAATGAAGAGAGTTAAAGCAGCTGGAAAGATTTTCTTACAACTTTTGAGCTGACACAGTTTTGGAAAATGTTTTCTTCACGCTGCACTGTACCACATAGGCAGCCAAGAGTCTCCAAAACAAAACAGAATTGACAGTCATATAATGTCCATTAACCCCGGTTTTAAACACAGCATCATGTCTGCCATCATAAGAATATGAGTCCAATATTTTAGAATATAGTCAGAATGTCTTCTAACCTTACCTGTGGTGTCTTTAATCCCTATTGCTCAATGCATGATGTACGTACTGCATACATGTGTCTTGAGAATGAGGAATGGGCCCCTGAGACATTTACCTGTTTCACAAATGATCGTATTTTACTAGAGATTCTGTTTGGGATTCAGATGTGCATTCGGACAGCAATTCCTTTCAAGAAATGATACGTTCTGGATGAGGTCAAAGGTGCTGGAACACTGTATTTAGGATGTATTTGCAGTGATTGTGTCTCCTGCTTCAACGCAGTGATATATAGATGTGCTCCTGTAATTTATTGGTACATGCCCAGGGCAGTAAGTTGTCTGAGGATTTATTTCCAGACGGCATAGAGCAGTGAAGCAGTGAAGTAGTGCAACACACTGGATCATTATATTATTAGAATCTATTCTACTTAAATTATTACATTATACACAACTTGAGCTCTCAGCACCGTACTGAGCCCAGGTGTTTTTCTAAAGCTGTCAGGTGCAGTTCATTTACATGAAGGAAATCTCTTACTGGGTACGATTACAATGCAGTAAGTAGCACAGACTACTTAGGGAGTAGGCTGATGTGTTTAAAAACAACCAGCGCCAGGCAGGAGTCGAACCTCCAAACTCCTAATCCATAGTCAGACACATTATCCATTGCACCACTGGCCCTCGTGTGACACTGCAGGGCTGTAACCCAGTGAGCTTAGCACTGCAACTAGTAAAATATTACCCCCGGTCCATTCTTTTCCAAAAGTGAGAAACACCTGTTTTCTACATTTTGTCTGTTTTAAAACCATATCTCTTTAAACCAAACCAAGAGTTTGTCTTTTGCACTGATATTCTGATTCATTTCGATTTCAAAGAAAAAAAAAACATTACCTTCCAAAGCATCATAAAATTGTCCCTTCCTCCAGACTCTACTTCTCTCTTGTAGTAGTACAGCAGACCTTTCCAGGTGAGAAGATCACAGAGTCCGAAATGAGCTTCCTCCATCAAGCAAAGTACCTGAACTTGACTCTGTCATCATAAAAGCTCCCCTGTAATAAAGAAATTAAATCCGAAATCAAGAGGGCAGTTGCCTACTGAAGTTCAAGAAGTCATAAATTTTAACCTAGCAACATATTAAAGGCTGCATCTATACAATTACGATTCTAGAAATGCTCACCAGATTACGTTTTAAGAAAGAACTGCGCCTCAGGTTCCGCCGAGATCTTAACTCGGATGGCAGGATTCAGAGTCTGGAGTGTGGAATGATGGCGCACGGAGGGTCCACATACTGTGGATCCCTCAGTGATCTTCCGCGTGTTCAAACCGCCAGCGTGTGACTCCCCTATCCCCCTGACCTCATTGCTCTGCTCTCGCCTCTGTGCAGCTGAGCCCGACTCATGGTAAAGTGGAAAAAAATATGCCCTCAACGTGAGATTTACTCTGGAGTGAGGATAGTTGTTACATTCTTATCGTTGAAACGGATGTATGTGATGTGGCGACTAGGTTCTTCTCCATTAGCAGGCTTAAGGTTAAAGAAAAAAACATTGCTGACTTCTTTTTTTTTTGCCAGCCGCGAGCGCTGATTAGCGAGGTTTGTATTTCATGTTTTGCAAGTTGCATCCATTTTAAGAAAAACAAGTCGTTCAAGACAGGAAATGAATACTTGCATTTAATTAAGTCTAGACGTATGCGGTTGTCTATAATGACCAGTTCTGTTCGAGAACACAGAACAAAAAAAGGCACCGCTGGGATTCGGACCCAGGATTTTCTGTTTACTAGACAGGCGCTTTAACCAACTAAGCCACGGCGCCCCGGGAGTGCTGTCCTTTTGCAGCCACTTGGACACACCACTCAGACACATCTGCATTCGGTGTGTGCTCCGCCTGCTCGCTCAGCAAGTTGCCACCTTTACATACAATAGCAACATCGACACCAAGAGAAAGGATGACAAATGGCTTTTATCTGGAACTTTTCATGTCCAAGGAGCTCAATGTGCTTTCTGTGTACAACAGGGCCACTGAACTCCACACTGGCCACTGAACCACAGCAGTGGCTTGCTGGCTTGACATCTCCCAAGGAAAATGTTGAAATCGCATGTGGAACAGGAAAATGACCCTCGAGTATGAGGGAAAAAAAAGAAAAAGATCAACTGGAGTGCGCCAACCCATGTCAGGACAGCCCAGTTTCCTAGACGAGGTGGCCGAGTGGTTACTGTATGCTGAGTCTAAAGACAGTTTCACCCATTTTCTGATTGCTCGGTTCTGTACCAGTGCAGACATGTCAAACAGTGAATGGTTGTACCTCTATTGTATCCGTGCTCAATGAATGAAATCGGTAACAAATGAATATATGTCTAGTTATACGAAAAACGAGTGGTTTATCGACTCATCTTCATTTGCAGATTTAGAGGCAGCTTCGATATTCGTTTTACAGACGGGTTTTTTTTTTTGAATATGGGTCACACACATGCCACAGCAACAAAACATCTCTAGAGATGAGGCTATAGATCACCTTTCCATCCTGCAGGTTTTCCTCCCAAAGCCTACGGCACCAACGGCGACCCCTGCTGGCCGGGAGAGCAAAAGCTTACAGCACCTGGTATTCCCAGGCAGTCTCCCATCCAAGTACTAACCAGGCCCGACGCTGCTTAGTTTCCGAGATCAGACGAGATCAGGCGTGTTCAGGGTGGTGTGGCCGTAAGCGAAAGCCCCAGCGCCTGACTCGTTACTTGAAGCTGTGTGTGGCGGGGGTTCCGTGCCCCCCGAGCGGGACTGAAGGATCGTTCGTGTGCAACTCTTTGGAAAGGAGCTGCTTTCCAAATCGCATTGCGTGCCTGGATGTTGGCGAATGCGCTCCCTTGTGTTGGCTCGTCCCGCACTGGAGGAGGACAAACAATCTGCACGGAGGAGCGCCAGGCAAGTCTTCACCAGACAAAAACCTCCAGTGCACAGCACTCTGGAAACATTTCGGGGCTTTCGCGTGTTTATTTCAGCACTTAAAAAGCGCACCGGTCCAACACGTTGGCCGGGCGCGCGGCGCCTCCGCCCTCTTGTGGCCTTGCGGCGTCAGAGCAAGAGGCTCCTTCTCGCTGCCCTTCCGCTGTGTTGCAGGGCCCCGAGAGGGAACCCGGAGCGCGCACTTTGTGGGGGGCGGGGGACCGCGTTCGCGCTCTGCCCCCGGTCTCTTGCGCGAGTACTAAATCTCATGGACAGGGGGGCCTCGTCATTGATTGTTACAGGTGAGACGGGGATTAGGAGGAGACCCCGACTGATGGGTAAAGGGGAGCACTAACACCAGAGGGACACCCCCGGCGTCTCTTTTTGAGAGACGCCCTGGGGTTTCCTAATGGCCAAGGAGGGTCGGGACCTCGGTTTGACGCCTCCCCCGAAGGACGGCGCCTGTTTGTGCAGCAGAGTGTCGCCATCAGGAGGCTGGGGCGTAAGAGAGCCACACAGCCCGCAGGGTGAGCGCTCCCTACTGGTCCCAGTCACACCTCTTGCAGGAGCAGCAGCAACCGGAGCTTTTCCGGGGTGGACTCTCCCATCCGGGTGCCGGCCAGGCTCACACCTGCTGGGCTGCCCCGGGGGTGAGCCCAGTCGAGAGTCGCAGGGCCAGATCTAGTCACCGGGGAGAAACGATACAAGTGAAGGATTGCTCGGCTCTCGGCACTTGAAAAGACCGACAAATGTCTCGTTCCCGCCGGAGCTGAATGTACCCGCATGTGTGGTGTCGTCTTCTTCCCCCGCCCCGCTGTGTTTGCTGTATTGTCTCTGAAGCCGGCCCCCCCGAGACGAGACGGGCTGTTCCTGTGCCCCAATTAACACTTTACAGGTGCCATTCCCCGGCATTGTGGCCATTGTCGGTGCTCACACGCGGTAAGATAAGGCGGAGGAGAGCGGGGCATGCCCAGGGGCAGACATTCAAGGAGGGGGCAGTGCGAGGTGAGGTGAGGTGCGACACGCCGGAGCCCCGACGCAGCTAATGCGGAGCACTTGTTGGACTGGCATCGAAAGGACGTGTGCGCACGGAGCGAGCCTTCCCTGCGGCGGAGCGCGGGAACTTTCTCCCCCCCTCCCGCTGCAGGAGTTGTGTGCACTGCAGCGGTGCCAAGAGAAAAGCACAGAAGGCAGCAGGCTCTGGAGAGCAGGTAAGAGACGGAGCCTTGTGGGCAGGCGAGCAGGCCCGTTTTTTGGAAATTGCTGAAAAGGTTTGTTCGGTGTGTGGCAGGCGCACGTCGCGAGCTTGCGTGGCGATCTGCCGGTCTGGAGTTATGCAAATGAGGCCGAATTGCATCCCGGGACATGCTGCGAATGCGCAACGGCGACTGCAGATGTGTAGGAAACGGCGCGCTCGTTTTCTCGTTTTGCCCACACTTTTGAGTGTTAGTGTGGCGTGTGAGTGTGTGAAAGAGTGGGCCCAGCAGGAGGCGGTGGCGTGCGGGGCGAGGAGGTGGCCTAGGCTGCGCGATTTGTGCTGTGGGTGCGGGCCGCTTGCAGGGGCCTGTTTAACTCATACTTACCTGGCAGGGGAGATACCTTGATCAAGAAGGAGGTTCACCCAGGGCGAGGCTCGGCCATTGCACTCCGGCTGTGCTGACCCCTGCGAATTCCCCAAATGTGGGAATCTCGACTGCATAATTTCTGGTAGTGGGGGACTGCGTTCGCGCTCTCCCCTGATGTGCTTGGTCCAAAATCAGATACGGGAGGGTTAGGACACCACGAGCTGCGTGGCTGCGGAAGGATCCCGGTTCGACAGGAGTGGACGCCGCTGCTGGTTCTCGCTGGCTTTTAGTTAGGGGTCCGGAGAAGCATCTCAAGCTAGTTCCACTACTCCTTCCGGACGTTCATTCCCTTTTCAAAGTCAGTCGTTTTGCTGTAGTCTGCGTTCTTTAGGCTGATTATCGAGGTTAGCCTTTATTTGGTCATGGGGGGCCTCGGTACTGTATGCTGAGTCTAAAGACAGTTTCACCCGTTTTCTGATTGCTCGGTTCTGTACCAGTGCAGACATGTCAAACAGTGAATGGCTGTACCTCTATTGTATCCGTGCTCAATGAATGAAATCGGTAACAAATGAATATATGTCTAGTTATACGAAAAACGAGTGGTTTATCGACTCATCTTCATTTGCAGATTTAGAGGCAGCTTCGATATTCGTTTTACAGACGGGTTTTTTTTTTTGAATATGGGTCACACACATGCCACAGCAACAAAACATCTCTAGAGATGAGGCTATAGATCACCTTTCCATCCTGCAGGTTTTCCTCCCAAAGCCTACGGCACCAACGGCGACCCCTGCTGGCCGGGAGAGCAAAAGCTTACAGCACCTGGTATTCCCAGGCAGTCTCCCATCCAAGTACTAACCAGGCCCAACGCTGCTTAGCTTCCGAGATCAGACGAGATCAGGCATGTTCAGGGTGGTGTGGCCGTAAGCGAAAGCCCCGGCGCCTGACTCACTACTTGAAGCTGTGTGTGGCGGGGGTTCCGTGCCCCCCGAGCGGGACTGAAGGATCGTTCGTGTGCAACTCTTTGGAAAGGAGCTGCTTTCCAAATCGCATTGCGTGCCTGGATGTTGGCGAATGCGCTCCCTTGTGTTGACTCGTCCCGCACTGGAGGAGGACAAACAATCTGCACGGAGGAGCACCAGGCAAGTCTTCACCAGACAAAAACCTCCAGTGCACAGCACTCTGGAAACATTTCGGGGCTTTCGCGTGTTTATTTCAGCACGTAAAGCGCACCGGTCCAACACGTCGGCCGGGCGCGCGGCGCCTCCGCCCTCTTGTGGCCTTGCGGCGTCAGAGCAAGAGGCTCCTTCTCGCTGCCCTTCCGCTGTGTTGCAGGACCCGGAGCGCGCACTTTGTGGGGGGCGGGGGACCGCGTTTGCGCTCTGCCCCCGGTCTCTTGCGCGAGTACTAAATCTCACGGACAGGGGGGCCTCGTCATTGATTGTTACAGGTGAGACGGGGATTAGGAGGAGACCCCGACTGATGGGTAAAGGGGAGCACTAACACCAGAGGGACACCCCCGGCGTCTTTTTTTGAGAGACGCCCTGGGGTTTCCTAATGGCCAAGGAGGGTCGGGACCTCGGTTTGACCTCTGTTTGTGCAGCAGAGTGTCGCCATCAGGAGGCTGGGGCGTAAGAGAGCCACACAGCCCGCAGGGTGAGCGCTCCCTACTGGTCCCAGTCACACCTCTTGCAGGAGCAGCAGCAACCGGAGCTTTTCCGGGGTGGAATCTCCTATCCGGGTACCGGCCAGGCTCACACCTGCTGGGCTGCCCCGGGGGTGAGCCCAGTCGAGAGTCGCAGGGCCAGATCTAGTCACCGGGGAGAAACGATACAAGTGAAGGATTGCTTGGCTCTCGGCACTTGAAAAGACCGACAAATGTCTCGTTCCCGCCGGAGCTGAATGTACCCGCATGTGTGGTGTCGTCTTCTTCCCCCGCCCCGCTGTGTTTGCTGTATTGTCTCTGAAGCCGGCCCCCCCGAGACGAGACGGGCTGTTCCTGTGCCCCAATTAACACTTTACAGGTGCCATTCCCCGGCATTGTGGCCATTGTCGGTGCTCACACGCGATCAGATAAGGCGGAGGAGAGCGGGGCATGCCCAGCGCAGACATTCAAGGAGGGGGTAGGGCGAGGTGAGGTGCGACACGCCGGAGCCCCGACGCAGCTAATGCGGAGCACTTGTTGGACTGGCATCGAAAGGACGTGTGCGCACGGAGCGAGCCTTCCCTGCGGCGGAGCGTGGGAACTTTCTCCCCCCCTCCCGCTGCAGGAGTTGTGTGCACTGCAGCGGTGCCGAGAGAAAAGCACAGAAGGCAGCAGGCTCTGGAGAGCAGGTAAGAGACGGAGCCTTGTGGGCAGGCGAGCAGGCCCGTTTTTTGGAAATTGCTGAAAAGGTTTGTTCGGTGTGTGGCAGGCGCACGTCGCGAGCTTGCGTGGCGATCTGCCGGTCTGGAGTTATGCAAATGAGGCCGAATTGCATCCCGGGACATGCTGCGAATGCGCAACGGCGACTGCAGATGTGTAGGAAACGGCGCGCTCGTTTTCTCGTTTTGCCCACACTTTTGAGTGTTAGTGTGGCGTGTGAGTGTGTGAAAGAGTGGGCCCAGCAGGAGGCGGTGGCGTGCGGGGCGAGGAGGTGGCCTAGGCTGCGCGATTTGTGCTGTGTGTGCGGGCCGCTTGCAGGGGCCTGTTTAACTCATACTTACCTGGCAGGGGAGATACCTTGATCAAGAAGGAGGTTCACCCAGGGCGAGGCTCGGCCATTGCACTCCGGCTGTGCTGACCCCTGCGAATTCCCCAAATGTGGGAATCTCGACTGCATAATTTCTGGTAGTGGGGGACTGCGTTCGCGCTCTCCCCTGATGTGCTTGGTCCAAAATCAGATACGGGAGGGTTAGGACACCACGAGCTGCGTGGCTGCGGAAGGATCCCGGTTCGACAGGAGTGGACGCCGCTGCTGGTTCTCGCTGGCTTTTAGTTAGGGGTCCGGAGAAGCATCTCAAGCTAGTTCCACTACTCCTTCCGGACGTTCATTCCCTTTTCAAAGTCAGTCGTTTTGCTGTAGTCTGCGTTCTTTAGGCTGATTATCGAGGTTAGCCTTTATTTGGTCATGGGGGGCCTCGGTACTGTATGCTGAGTCTAAAGACAGTTTCACCCGTTTTCTGATTGCTCGGTTCTGTACCAGTGCAGACATGTCAAACAGTGAATGGCTGTACCTCTATTGTATCCGTGCTCAATGAATGAAATCGGTAACAAATGAATATATGTCTAGTTATACGAAAAACGAGTGGTTTATCGACTCATCTTCATTTGCAGATTTAGAGGCAGCTTCGATATTCGTTTTACAGACGGGTTTTTTTTTTGAATATGGGTCACACACATGCCACAGCAACAAAACATCTCTAGAGATGAGGCTATAGATCACCTTTCCATCCTGCAGGTTTTCCTCCCAAAGCCTACGGCACCAACGGCGACCCCTGCTGGCCGGGAGAGCAAAAGCTTACAGCACCTGGTATTCCCAGGCAGTCTCCCATCCAAGTACTAACCAGGCCCGACGCTGCTTAGTTTCCGAGATCAGACGAGATCGGGCGTGTTCAGGGTGGTGTGGCCGTAAGCGAAAGCCCCGGCGCCTGACTCGCTACTTGAAGCTGTGTGTGGCGGGGGTTCCGTGCCCCCCGAGCAGGACTGAAGGATCGTTCGTGTGCAACTCTTTGGAAAGGAGCTGCTTTCCAAATCGCATTGCGTGCCTGGATGTTGGCGAATGCGCTCCCTTGTGTTGACTCGTCCCGCACTGGAGGAGGACAAACAATCTGCACGGAGGAGCACCAGGCAAGTCTTCACCAGACAAAAACCTCCAGTGCACAGCACTCTGGAAACATTTCGGGGCTTTCGCGTGTTTATTTCAGCACGTAAAGCGCACCGGTCCAACACGTCGGCCGGGCGCGCGGCGCCTCCGCCCTCTTGTGGCCTTGCGGCGTCAGAGCAAGAGGCTCCTTCTCGCTGCCCTTCCGCTGTGTTGCAGGACCCGGAGCGCGCACTTTGTGGGGGGCGGGGGACCGCGTTTGCGCTCTGCCCCCGGTCTCTTGCGCGAGTACTAAATCTCACGGACAGGGGGGCCTCGTCATTGATTGTTACAGGTGAGACGGGGATTAGGAGGAGACCCCGACTGATGGGTAAAGGGGAGCACTAACACCAGAGGGACACCCCCGGCGTCTTTTTTTGAGAGACGCCCTGGGGTTTCCTAATGGCCAAGGAGGGTCGGGACCTCGGTTTGACCTCTGTTTGTGCAGCAGAGTGTCGCCATCAGGAGGCTGGGGCGTAAGAGAGCCACACAGCCCGCAGGGTGAGCGCTCCCTACTGGTCCCAGTCACACCTCTTGCAGGAGCAGCAGCAACCGGAGCTTTTCCGGGGTGGAATCTCCTATCCGGGTACCGGCCAGGCTCACACCTGCTGGGCTGCCCCGGGGGTGAGCCCAGTCGAGAGTCGCAGGGCCAGATCTAGTCACCGGGGAGAAACGATACAAGTGAAGGATTGCTTGGCTCTCGGCACTTGAAAAGACCGACAAATGTCTCGTTCCCGCCGGAGCTGAATGTACCCGCATGTGTGGTGTCGTCTTCTTCCCCCGCCCCGCTGTGTTTGCTGTATTGTCTCTGAAGCCGGCCCCCCCGAGACGAGACGGGCTGTTCCTGTGCCCCAATTAACACTTTACAGGTGCCATTCCCCGGCATTGTGGCCATTGTCGGTGCTCACACGCGATCAGATAAGGCGGAGGAGAGCGGGGCATGCCCAGCGCAGACATTCAAGGAGGGGGTAGGGCGAGGTGAGGTGAGGTGCGACACGCCGGAGCCCCGACGCAGCTAATGCGGAGCACTTGTTGGACTGGCATCGAAAGGACGTGTGCGCACGGAGTGAGCCTTCCCTGCGGCGGAGCGTGGGAACTTTCTCCCCCCCTCCCGCTGCAGGAGTTGTGTGCACTGCAGCGGTGCCGAGAGAAAAGCACAGAAGGCAGCAGGCTCTGGAGAGCAGGTAAGAGACGGAGCCTTGTGGGCAGGCGAGCAGGCCCGTTTTTTGGAAATTGCTGAAAAGGTTTGTTCGGTGTGTGGCAGGCGCACGTCGCGAGCTTGCGTGGCGATCTGCCGGTCTGGAGTTATGCAAATGAGGCCGAATTGCATCCCGGGACATGCTGCGAATGCGCAACGGCGACTGCAGATGTGTAGGAAACGGCGCCCTCGTTTTCTCGTTTTGCCCACACTTTTGAGTGTTAGTGTGGCGTGTGATTGTGTGAAAGAGTGGGCCCAGCAGGAGGCGGTGGAATGCGGGGCGAGGAGGTGGCCTAGGCTGCGCGATTTGTGCTGTGTGTGCGGGCCGCTTGCAGGGGCCTGTTTAACTCATACTTACCTGGCAGGGGAGATACCTTGATCAAGAAGGAGGTTCACCCAGGGCGAGGCTCGGCCATTGCACTCCGGCTGTGCTGACCCCTGCGAATTCCCCAAATGTGGGAATCTCGACTGCATAATTTCTGGTAGTGGGGGACTGCGTTCGCGCTCTCCCCTGATGTGCTTGGTCCAAAATCAGATAGGGGAGGGTTAGGACACCACGAGCTGCGTGGCTGCGGAAGGATCCCGGTTCGACAGGAGTGGACGCCGCTGCTGGTTCTCGCTGGCTTTTAGTTAGGGGTCCGGAGAAGCATCTCAAGCTAGTTCCACTACTCCTTCCGGACATTCATTCCCTTTTCAAAGTCAGTCGTTTTGCTGTAGTCTGCGTTCTTTAGGCTGATTATCGAGGTTAGCCTTTATTTGGTCATGGGGGGCCTCGGTACTGTATGCTGAGTCTAAAGACAGTTTCACCCGTTTTCTGATTGCTCGGTTCTGTACCAGTGCAGACATGTCAAACAGTGAATGGCTGTACCTCTATTGTATCCATGCTCAATGAATGAAATCGGTAACAAATGAATATATGTCTAGTTATACGAAAAACGAGTGGTTTATCGACTCATCTTCATTTGCAGATTTAGAGGCAGCTTCGATATTCGTTTTACAGACGGGTTTTTTTTTTTGAATATGGGTCACACACATGCCACAGCAACAAAACATCTCTAGAGATGAGGCTATAGATCACCTTTCCATCCTGCAGGTTTTCCTCCCAAAGCCTACGGCACCAACGGCGACCCCTGCTGGCCGGGAGAGCAAAAGCTTACAGCACCTGGTATTCCCAGGCAGTCTCACATCCAAGTACTAACCAGGCCCGACGCTGCTTAGTTTCCGAGATCAGACGAGATCGGGCGTGTTCAGGGTGGTGTGGCCGTAAGCGAAAGCCCCGGTGCCTGACTCGCTACTTGAAGCTGTGTGTGGCGGGGGTTCCGTGCCCCCCGAGCGGGACTGAAGGATCGTTCGTGTGCAACTCTTTGGAAAGGAGCTGCTTTCCAAATCGCATTGCGTGCCTGGATGTTGGCGAATGCGCTCCCTTGTGTTGACTCGTCCCGCACTGGAGGAGGACAAACAATCTGCACGGAGGAGCACCAGGCAAGTCTTCACCAGACAAAAACCTCCAGTGCACAGCACTCTGGAAACATTTCGGGGCTTTCGCGTGTTTATTTCAGCACGTAAAGCGCACCGGTCCAACACGTCGGCCGGGCGCGCGGCGCCTCCGCCCTCTTGTGGCCTTGCGGCATCAGAGCAAGAGGCTCCTTCTCGCTGCCCTTCCGCTGTGTTGCAGGGCCCCGAGAGGGAACCCGGAGCGCGCACTTTGTGGGGGGCGGGGGACCGCGTTCGCGCTCTGCCCCCGGTCTCTTGCGCGAGTACTAAATCTCACGGACAGGGGGGCCTCGTCATTGATTGTTACAGGTGAGACGGGGATTAGGAGGAGACCCCGACTGATGGGTAAAGGGGAGCACTAACACCAGAGGGACACCCCCGGCGTCTTTTTTTGAGAGACGCCCTGGGGTTTCCTAATGGCCAAGGAGGGTCGGGACCTCGGTTTGACGCCTCCCCCGAAGGACGGCGCCTGTTTGTGCAGCAGAGTGTCGCCATCAGGAGGCTGGGGCATAAGAGAGCCACACAGCCCGCAGGGTGAGCGCTCCCTACTGGTCCCAGTCACACCTCTTGCAGGAGCAGCAGCAACCGGAGTTTTTCCGGGGTGGAATCTCCCATCCGGGTGCCGGCCAGGCTCACACCTGCTGGGCTGCCCCGGGGGTGAGCCCAGTCGAGAGTCGCAGGGCCAGATCTAGTCACCGGGGAGAAACGATACAAGTGAAGGATTGCTCGGCTCTCGGCACTTCAAAAGACCGACAAATGTCTCGTTCCCGCCGGAGCTGAATGTACCCGCATGTGTGGTGTCGTCTTCTTCCCCCGCCCCGCTGTGTTTGCTGTATTGTCTCTGAAGCCGCCCCCCCCGAGACAAGACGGGCTGTTCCTGTGCCCCAATTAACACTTTACAGGTGCCATTCCCCGGCATTGTGGCCATTGTCGGTGCTCACACACGATAAGATAAGGTGGAGGAGAGCGGGGCATGCCCAGCGGCAGACATTCAAGGAGGGGGCAGTGCGAGGTGAGGTGAGGTGCGACACGCCGGAGCCCCGACGCAGCTAATGCGGAGCACTTGTTGGACTGGCATCGAAAGGACGTGTGCGCACGGAGCGAGCCTTCCCTGCGGCGGAGCGTGGGAACTTTCTCCCCCCCTCCCGCTGCAGGAGTTGTGTGCACTGCAGCGGTGCCGAGAGAAAAGCACAGAAGGCAGCAGGCTCTGGAGAGCAGGTAAGAGACGGAGCCTTGTGGGCAGGCGAGCAGGCCCGTTTTTTGGAAATTGCTGAAAAGGTTTGTTCGGTGTGTGGCAGGCGCACGTCGCGAGCTTGCGTGGCGATCTGCCGGTCTGGAGTTATGCAAATGAGGCCGAATTGCATCCCGGGACATGCTGCGAATGCGCAACGGCGACTGCAGATGTGTAGGAAACGGCGCGCTCGTTTTCTCGTTTTGCCCACACTTTTGAGTGTTAGTGTGGCGTGTGAGTGTGTGAAAGAGTGGGCCCAGCAGGAGGCGGTGGCGTGCGGGGCGAGGAGGTGGCCTAGGCTGCGCGATTTGTGCTGTGGGTGCGGGCCGCTTGCAGGGGCCTGTTTAACTCATACTTACCTGGCAGGGGAGATACTTTGATCAAGAAGGAGGTTCACCCAGGGCGAGGCTTGGCCATTGCACTCCGGCTGTGCTGACCCCTGTGAATTCCCCAAATGTGGGAATCTCGACTGCATAATTTCTGGTAGTGGGGGACTGCGTTCGCGCTCTCCCCTGATGTGCTTGGTCCAAAATCAGATACGGGAGGGTTAGGACACCACGAGCTGCGTGGCTGCGGAAGGATCCCGGTTCGACAGGAGTGGACGCCGCTGCTGGTTCTCGCTGGCTTTTAGTTAGGGGTCCGGAGAAGCATCTCAAGCTAGTTCCACTACTCCTTCCGGACGTTCATTCCCTTTTCAAAGTCAGTCGTTTTGCTGTAGTCTGCGTTCTTTAGGCTGATTATCGAGGTTAGCCTTTATTTGGTCATGGGGGGCCTCGGTACTGTATGCTGAGTCTAAAGACAGTTTCACCCGTTTTCTGATTGCTCGGTTCTGTACCAGTGCAGACATGTCAAACAGTGAATGGCTGTACCTCTATTTTATCCATGCTCAATGAATGAAATCGGTAACAAATGAATATATGTCTAGTTATACGAAAAACGAGTGGTTTATCGACTCATCTTCATTTGCAGATTTAGAAGCAGCTTCGATATTCGTTTTACAGACGGGTTTTTTTTTTTGAATATGGGTCACACACATGCCACAGCAACAAAACATCTCTAGAGATGAGGCTATAGATCACCTTTCCATCCTGCAGGTTTTCCTCCCAAAGCCTACGGCACCAACGGCGACCCCTGCTGGCCGGGAGAGCAAAAGCTTACAGCACCTGGTATTCCCAGGCAGTCTCCCATCCAAGTACTAACCAGGCCCAACACTGCTTAGCTTCCGAGATCAGACGAGATCGGGCGTGTTCAGGGTGGTGTGGCCGTAAGCGAAAGCCCCGGCGCCTGACTCGCTACTTGAAGCTGTGTGTGGCGGGGGTTCCGTGCCCCCCGAGCGGGACTGAAGGATCGTTCGTGTGCCACTCTTTGGAAAGGAGCTGCTTTCCAAATCGCATTGCGTGCCTGGATGTTGGCGAATGCGCTCCCTTGTGTTGGCACGTCCCGCACTGGAGGAGGACAAACAATCTGCACGGAGGAGCACCAGGCAAGTCTTCACCAGACAAAAACCTCCAGTGCACAGCACTCTGGAAACATTTCGGGGCTTTCGCGTGTTTATTTCAGCACGTAAAGCGCACCGGTCCAACACGTCGGCCGGGCGCGCGGCGCCTCCGCCCTCTTGTGGCCTTGCGGCGTCAGAGCAAGAGGCTCCTTCTCGCTGCCCTTCCGCTGTGTTGCAGGGTCCCGAGAGGGAACCCGGAGCGCGCACTTTGTGGGGGGCGGGGGACCGCGTTCGCGCTCTGCCCCCGGTCTCTTGCGCGAGTACTAAATCTCACGGACAGGGGGGCCTCGTCATTGATTGTTACAGGTGAGACGGGGATTAGGAGGAGACCCCGACTGATGGGTAAAGGGGAGCACTAACACCAGAGGGACACCCCCGGCGTCTCTTTTTGAGAGACGCCCTGGGGTTTCCTAATGGCCAAGGAGGGTCGGGACCTCGGTTTGACGCCTCCCCCGAAGGACGGCGCCTGTTTGTTCAGCAGAGTGTCGCCATCAGGAGGCTGGGGCGTAAGAGAGCCACACAGCCCGCAGGGTGAGCGCTCCCTACTGGTCCCAGTCACACCTCTTGCAGGAGCAGCAGCAACCGGAGTTTTTCCGGGGTGGAATCTCCCATCCGGGTGCCGGCCAGGCTCATACCTGCTGGGCTGCCGCGGGGATGAGCCCAGTCGAGAGTCGCAGGGCCAGATCTAGTCACCGGGGAGAAATGATACAAGTGAAGGATTGCTCGGCTCTCGGCACTTGAAAAGACCGACAAATGTCTCGTTCCCGCCGGAGCTGAATGTACCCGCATGTGTGGTGTCGTCTTCTTCCCCCGCCCCGCTGTGTTTGCTGTATTGTCTCTGAAGCCAGCCCCCCCGAGACGAGACGGGCTGTTCCTGTGCCCCAATTAACACTTTACAGGTGCCATTCCCCGGCATTGTGGCCATTGTCGGTGCTCACACGCGATAAGATAAGGCGGAGGAGAGCGGGGCATGCCCAGCGGCAGACATTCAAGGAGGGGGCAGTGCGAGGTGAGGTGAGGTGCGACACGCCGGAGCCCCGACGCAGCTAATGCGGAGCACTTGTTGGACTGGCATCGAAAGGACGTGTGCGCACGGAGCGAGCCTTCCCTGCGGCGGAGCGTGGGAACTTTCTCCCCCCCTCCCGCTGCAGGAGTTGTGTGCACTGCAGCGGTGCCGAGAGAAAAGCACAGAAGGCAGCAGGCTCTGGAGAGCAGGTAAGAGACGGAGCCTTGTGGGCAGGCGAGCAGGCCCGTTTTTTGGAAATTGCTGAAAAGGTTTGTTCGGTGTGTGGCAGGCGCACGTCGCGAGCTTGCGTGGCGATCTGCCGATCTGGAGTTATGCAAATGAGGCCGAATTGCATCCCGGGACATGCTGCGAATGCGCAACGGCGACTGCAGATGTGTAGGAAACGGCACGCTCGTTTTCTCGTTTTGCCCACACTTTTGAGTGTCAGTGTGGCGTTTGAGTGTGTGAAAGAGTGGGCCCAGCAGGAGGCGGTGGCGTGCGGGGCGAGGAGGTGGCCTAGGCTGCGCGATTTGTGCTGTGGGTGCGGGCCGCTTGCAGGGGCCTGTTTAACTCATACTTACCTGGCAGGGGAGATACCTTGATCAGCCTGTAGGTGGAGTGGTTGGATTGTTTTTCTTTTGTTGGAAGCAGTGTTCGATTTGCGGTTTTTGAAATGGCAACCTTTGGATCCCGTAAGAATGCTGTACGTTTTGAGCTCTTGGATGACCTCTTCATGGATCGTATGCAGTTCAGCAGAAAAGTGTTACAGAAGGAACTTGGCTTTGAACCTCGGCACTTGGATTTCATCTTCGCTCTCCCAGGTCAGAAAGCATTTGAGGTTGTATTTGCTACCTATCCTCTGTTTGAACAATGCGTGGATGTGTTTGAGGCAAAAAGAGGCAAAGTTCCTGCACTTGAGAAGATCAACTTGCAGCCTCTGACACAGAGAGAGAGGAAAACGGTGCATGTTGTTATGTTCTCGGAACTGGCAAAGACGGAGGACATTCACACCTGGCTTAACCAGTACTGCACCGTCCACCATGGAACTGAGGTTAGAGATGTTGATGGTATAAAAACAGGAGCAAGGAAATTCGAGGTTCGCTTGCTACCGGACAGCGTAAATGGAGGCTTAAGGCACCTGCCCTCTACAATCCGGCTGGGCGCCTGCAATGGCTATGTGTTTTATGTGGGACAACCAAAGGTGTGTCGGCGCTGTGGTGCTGTGGGACACCTGGCATCGTCCTGCACTGTGAAATGCTGCAAGACCTGTGGCAAACAGGGACATTTAGCCTCTGACTGTTCAATGCTGCCAAAGTGCAATTTATGTGGCTCGGAAGGACACGTTTTTAAGAACTGCCCTCACGCCTACGCCAATAAACTCAAAATGAGAAAGGATGAGGCAGTGCTTGTTTCAGCCAAACCGGCCCGAAAATCCAAAGCAAACAACAAGTCAAACAAAGAACCCTTGTTGGACAAAGACTCTCAGCCTCCAGCCAGGATCAGTCCTGCTGTGGCTCCGGGGCTGGTGGAAGAGAAATCCACTACGCCCCCACAACCGCAGACTGCACCAGACAAGCACGAGGGTTTGAAAACCCCCGAGAACAGCGAGGACCCCTCCCCCACTCCTGCTCCTCAGAACGAGGGCCAGTGTGGGGCCCCCCGGTGGAGCGGGTCCAGCGAGGATACCCAGGATTCAGCGGAGCTGCTTTTCTCAGACTCTGCAAGTGCTACAGATGCCCTCCTCTCCTCCATCCAGTCCATCACGGAGGATCTGCAGCAGCTGGTGGGTGAGGGGGAAGAGGAGACTGGTGCATCGGCTGCACCCCTTTCCCCTCAGTGCTCCCAGGAGCTGGACTTGAGGAAAAGAAAAAATGACTCTGTTTTCTCCCCGAGCGAGGAGGAAGGAGAGCATGGCGATGGGGACAGCTGGAACCTCTCCACCCCTCCCTCTACCCCCTTCCTTGAAATGGACTCTGTGAACGCTTTTACTGCTGCCACCCTGATGAAGGCTCATTCAGAGGATGGCTGGCAGGAAATTGGTAAGAAGAAAAAGAAAAAGAAAAAGGTAACAGGTGAGACCGAAGAGAAATGTGTTTTGTAAAGACTGGTTCCACTTTCTTATGTAATATGGCTCTTAACATAATTTCTCTTAACACAAGAGGTATCAATGACAGAGTTAAATGCCAGTCTGTCTTTGATTACCTCCAGCAGAGAGAGGGAGATGTGTTGATGTTGCAGGAGTGTGCTTTAGCCTATCAAGAGAGGTATAAAAGTTTTGAAGATAGGTGGGATAAAGGGCCTTCTGTTTGGTCAGGGGACAATAACAACAGAGCCTCTGGCGTGGCCATTCTTTTCAAAGGATGGGCATTCAAATTGAAAAGTATTCAGAGGGTCATAGATGGCAGGTTGCTGTGTGTGGATGTGGAATGGGGGACCGTTAACCTGCGGCTAATCAATGTGTATTGCCCTACTGACGTAGGAGGAAGGGTGGAGCTACTCAAGGCACTCTCCCCCCTATTGTTATGCAGCACAGACGTGATAGTGGGAGGGGATTTTAATTGTATCTTAGAGCACACAGACAGGCAGTCTAGCTCTCCGATAAAATTGGATTCCAGCTCACTGGCCCTGCATAACTTAGTTCAAGACTTTAAACTCTCAGACACATATAGATGTATATATCCCACAACAGCAGGATATACATGGTCAGGGAGGAATAGCAGCTCCAGAATTGACTATTGCTTTGTCTCAGAGAGAGTGAAAGTTGTTGGGGTCACTCTTCAGCCTGTCTTCTTCTCAGATCATCAGGCTTTAGGGTGTAGAGTGGAACTCCAGGGCGGGACTGTCTTTGGCCCAGGCCTCTGGAAGCTCAACACAAAGCTGCTAGAGAACGAGGGGGTAGTATCCCGCTACAAGGAGAAACTATCACAGTGGCTGTCCTTGCAGTGTCTGTACGGGTCAGTAGGAGAGTGGTGGGAGGAGGTGAAGATGAGGACAAAGGCCTTTTTCATGGCTGAGGGAAGGAAGGCTGCTGCCAGACGGAGAGGAGTGCTAGCCAGGAAACAGAGGCAGCTGCAGCGTCTCTACACGATGCTGCACAGTGGCTTCGATGTGCTCGAGGATATCGCCCTTTTAAAAAAGGACATCCGGAGCATAGCCGAAGAAAGTAGTCGAGGAGTGCTGTTAAGAAGCAGAGTGCAGTTCTTGGAAGAAAATGAGAAGTGTACTCGCTTCTTTTTCAGGAAAGTGGTAGGCTCCAAGACTGTCATGGAAAGTGTAGTTGATGAGGAGGGACGAGAGAGAACAGAGCCGAGTGCTATCCTCTCCTGCACCGAGGCCTTCTACTCAAGACTGTACAGCTCTACAGAGGTAAAGGATGAAGATATTCATTTTTTTACCTCAAAGCTAGAAAACATTTTGAGTGAAGAAGATAGGGAAGTACTTGAGAGGGATTTGACAGTAGAAGAGCTGAGACAGGCTATGGAGAGCTTACAGAAGGGGAAAACTCCGGGTGCTGACGGGCTCCCTAAAGAATTTTATTGCACCTTTTGGGATCTGCTTCAGGATCCGCTACTGCTCCTATTCGAGGAAAGCTACAAGACAGAATTGCTGCCTGACTCCTTAAGAGAAGGCACTATCTCTCTCTTGTTTAAGAAAGGAGCAAAAAATGACATAAAGAACTGGAGACCCCTCAGCCTGTTAGGCGTGGACACTAAGATCCTGTCCAAAGCCCTTTTCCTGCGCCTACAAAATGTAGTGGCCTCACTGGTAGGGAAAGAACAGACTTGTGGGATAGCAGGACGCCTGATGAGCGACAACCTGGCCTTGTTGAGGGATGTCTGTCTGTACTCTGAGGATCGCTCCCTCCCTCTGTGCATTTTAGGTGTAGACCTAGAAAAGGCCTTTGACCGCCTAAACCGGCAGTACTTAACATCGGTACTTGAGCACATGAAGTTTGGCCCCATCATGAGAAAGTGGATTAACCTGCTGTACACAGGTAGCAACAGCAGAGTCATGGTTAATGGCAATAGATCACGCACCTTTGAAGTCTGTTCAGGGGTGAGGCAGGGCTGCCCATTATCCCCCTTGTTATTCGTTTTGGCTATGGAGCCCTTAGCCTGTGCCTTGCGCCAGGATCAGGCCATTAATGGGATACCAGTGCCTGGAAGTGGGGGAGGAGAGGTAAAGACATCTCTATACATGGATGATGTCACCCTGCTCCTCTCTGACAATGCCTCAATTAGCAGAGCTCTGCAGTGCTGTGATCGGTTCTCTTTGGCTTCCTCCGCAAAAATTAACACATCTAAGAGTGAGATTTTTTATCAGAACTGGAGGGAGCCAAAAGAAGGACATGATCTCAGGCTGCAAGAGAAGAGAATTAAGGTCCTGGGGGTGTATTTTGGAGAAGAGATGGGAACAGTAAATTGGCAGAACAAATTGCCAATCTTAAACAAAAAACTGATGCAATGGAAGGACCGAGACCTCACCATGACAGGGAAGGTGCTGGTCATCAAAGCCGAGCTCTTGCCTGTCTTGAATTTTCTGGCTTCTACCTTCCCAATCCCACACCGTGTTGCGGCGGTGCTGAGGAGATTGATGTTTCAATTTCTATGGGGTGGGAAGCAGGAAAGACTCAGAAGGGAAATAATGTACAGGCCGCTACCCTCAGGGGGGAAGTCTGTCCCAGATATTGCTACGAAGCTGCTGTGCATTTTCCTGGCCTCTGTGCTGAGAGGCTTTGCAACAGCACCTGCAGCGCGTACCTGGACTTATTTTTCCAGGCTCTGGGTAGGTAGGGAGGTGTCCAGAGTGTGGGGTGTCAGACCCAAGCTGGACGTCCCACTCTCTGACACATGCCCTGCAATTTATGGGACAGTTAAAAGTTTTCTAAGATCTCACCCAATTGGCCATATTCCCCTCCGAGATGTCAGCGTCCAAAAACTGGAAGATTTCGTAGCACCCCAGAACAATAGGCAGACCCCTGTGGGCATTTTAACATCAGCCCAAACAAGGAAGGTGTGGAAACACACATCCTCTAAATTTCTGTGCAACATTCACAGAGATTTAGCCTGGAGTGTCGTCCACCAGTGCTTACCGGTACGAACTTTCTTGTACCGTAGGGGCCTCACCCCCAGCCCTCGCTGCGTTAGGGTGGGCTGCGGCGAGGAGGAGACTGTGACCCATCTCCTGTGGTCCTGCTTTTTTGCTAAGGCCTTCTGGGCACAGTTTGAAGATTGGTTGCAGGCTCTCTCGCCCCAATTTACCCTGACCGCTGCTTTCATCATATACGGCATCTCTCCTGTCAAGCTTCCTCCTGACGTGTTTGACAGGATCTGGGCCGTGGTGAACAGTGGGAAAGACGCCCTGTGGAGAGTGAGGAACATGGGGCTGTTCAAAGGCATCGAGGTCCCAGTCAAGGCAGCAGGTAGCCTGGCCCTGTTCATCACCCGAGAGAACTATTACCTCAGAGATCTGTGGAGAGAAGGGAGGGAGGAAGCAGAAAATCTGTGGGAAATAGAGAGCATTGGACAGTATCTCAAGAAACTGTGAAAAACATTATCATGTTTAAATAAAGAATGTGATTTGCACCAGAAAAAAAGAAAATTGTTGCTATGTAACTGTTACCGTGTCAAAATGTAATGAGATGTGATCATATATACTGTTTTAAGTATGTATATTAATGTAAAGCTTTCTGATTTGTGATTTCCTGTATTTTTTTGTGAAAAGAAAATAAAGTTCTTAAAAATCGAAATCGAAATCGGTTCACCCAGGGCGAGGCTCGGCCATTGCACTCCGGCTGTGCTGACCCCTGCGAATTCCCCAAATGTGGGAATCTCGACTGCATAATTTCTGGTAGTGGGGGACTGCGTTCGCGCTCTCCCCTGATGTGCTTGGTCCAAAATCAGATACGGGAGGGTTAGGACACCACGAGCTGCGTGGCTGCGGAAGGATCCCGGTTCGACAGGAGTGGACGCCGCTGCTGGTTCTCTCTGGCTTTTAGTTAGGGGTCCGGAGAAGCATCTCAAGCTAGTTCCACTACTCCTTCCGGACGTTCATTCCCTTTTCAAAGTCAGTCGTTTTGCTGTAGTCTGCGTTCTTTAGGCTGATTATCGAGGTTAGCCTTTATTTGGTCATGGGGGGCCTCGGTACTGTATGCTGAGTCTAAAGACAGTTTCACCCGTTTTCTGATTGCTCGGTTCTGTACCAGTGCAGACATGTCAAACAGTGAATGGCTGTACCTCTACTGTATCCGTGCTCAATGAATGAAATCGGTAACAAATGAATATATGTCTAGTTATACGAAAAACGAGTGGTTTATCGACTCATCTTCATTTGCAGATTTAGAGGCAGCTTCGATATTCGTTTTACAGACGGGTTTTTTTTTTTGAATATGGGTCACACACATGCCACAGCAACAAAACATCTCTAGAGATGAGGCTATAGATCACCTTTCCATCCTGCAGGTTTTCCTCCCAAAGCCTACGGCACCAACGGCGACCCCTGCTGGCCGGGAGAGCAAAAGCTTACAGCACCTGGTATTCCCAGGCAGTGTCCCATCCAAGTACTAACCAGACCCGACGCTGCTTAGCTTCCAAAATCAGACGAGATCGGGCGTGTTCAGGGTGGTGTGGCCGTAAGCGAAAGCCCTGGCGCCTGACTCGCTACTTGAAGCTGTGTGTGGCGGGGGTTCCGTGCCCCCCGAGCGGGACTGAAGGATCGTTCGTGTGCAACTCTTTGGAAAGGAGCTGCTTTCCAAATCGCATTGCGTGCCTGGATGTTGGCGAATGCGCTCCCTTGTGTTGACTCGTCCCGCACTGGAGGAGGACAAACAATCTGCACGGAGGAGCACCAGGCAAGTCTTCACCAGACAAAAACCTCCAGTGCACAGCACTCTGGAAACATTTCGGGGCTTTCGCGTGTTTATTTCAGCACGTAAAGCGCACCGGTCCAACACGTCGGCCGGGCGCGCGGCGCCTCCGCCCTCTTGTGGCCTTGCGGCGTCAGAGCAAGAGGCTCCTTCTCGCTGCCCTTCCGCTGTGTTGCAGGACCCGGAGCGCGCACTTTGTGGGGGGCGGGGGACCGCGTTCGCGCTCTGCCCCCGGTCTCTTGCGCGAGTACTAAATCTCACGGACAGGGGGGCCTCGTCATTGATTGTTACAGGTGAGACGGGGATTAGGAGGAGACCCCGACTGATGGGTAAAGGGGAGCACTAACACCAGAGGGACACCCCCGGCGTCTCTTTTTGAGAGACGCCCTGGGGTTTCCTAATGGCCAAGGAGGGTCGGGACCTCGGTTTGACCTCTGTTTGTGCAGCAGAGTGTCGCCATCAGGAGGCTGGGGCGTAAGAGAGCCACACAGCCCGCAGGGTGAGCGCTCCCTACTGGTCCCAGTCACACCTCTTGCAGGAGCAGCAGCAACCGGAGCTTTTCCGGGGTGGAATCTCCCATCCGGGTGCCGGCCAGGCTCACACCTGCTGGGCTGCCCCGGGGGTGAGCCCAGTCGAGAGTCGCAGGGCCAGATCTAGTCACCGGGGAGAAACGATACAAGTGAAGGATTGCTCGGCTCTCGGCACTTGAAAAGACCGACAAATGTCTCGTTCCCGCCGGAGCTGAATGTACCCGCATGTGTGGTGTCGTCTTCTTCCCCCGCCCCGCTGTGTTTGCTGTATTGTCTCTGAAGCCGGCCCCCCCGAGACGAGATGGGCTGTTCCTGTGCCCCAATTAACACTTTACAGGTGCCATTCCCCGGCATTGTGGCCATTGTCGGTGCTCACACGCGATAAGATAAGGCGGAGGAGAGCGGGGCATGCCCAGCGGCAGACATTCAAGGAGGGGGCAGTGCGAGGTGAGGTGAGGTGCGACACGCCGGAGCCCCGACGCAGCTAATGCGGAGCACTTGTTGGACTGGCATCGAAAGGACGTGTGCGCACGGAGCGAGCCTTCCCTGCGGCGGAGCGCGGGAACTTTCTCCCCCCCTCCCGCTGCAGGAGTTGTGTGCACTGCAGCGGTGCCGAGAGAAAAGCACAGAAGGCAGCAGGCTCTGGAGAGCAGGTAAGAGACGGAGCCTTGTGGGCAGGCGAGCAGGCCCGTTTTTTGGAAATTGCTGAAAAGGTTTGTTCGGTGTGTGGCAGGCGCACGTCGCGAGCTTGCGTGGCGATCTGCCGGTCTGGAGTTATGCAAATGAGGCCGAATTGCATCCCGGGACATGCTGCGAATGCGCAACGGCGACTGCAGATGTGTAGGAAACGGCGCGCTCGTTTTCTCGTTTTGCCCACACTTTTGAGTGTTAGTGTGGCGTGTGAGTGTGTGAAAGAGTGGGCCCAGCAGGAGGCGGTGGCGTGCGGGGCGAGGAGGTGGCCTAGGCTGCGCGATTTGTGCTGTGGGTGCGGGCCGCTTGCAGGGGCCTGTTTAACTCATACTTACCTGGCAGGGGAGATACTTTGATCAAGAAGGAGGTTCACCCAGGGCGAGGCTTGGCCATTGCACTCCGGCTGTGCTGACCCCTGCGAATTCCCCAAATGTGGGAATCTCGACTGCATAATTTCTGGTAGTGGGGGACTGCGTTCGCGCTCTCCCCTGATGTGCTTGGTCCAAAATCAGATACGGGAGGGTTAGGACACCACGAGCTGCGTGGCTGCGGAAGGATCGCGGTTCGACAGGAGTGGACGCCGCTGCTGGTTCTCGCTGGCTTTTAGTTAGGGGTCCGGAGAAGCATCTCAAGCTAGTTCCACTACTCCTTCCGGACGTTCATTCCCTTTTCAAAGTCAGTCGTTTTGCTGTAGTCTGCGTTCTTTAGGCTGATTATCGAGGTTAGCCTTTATTTGGTCATGGGGGGCCTCGGTACTGTATGCTGAGTCTAAAGACAGTTTCACCCGTTTTCTGATTGCTCGGTTCTGTACCAGTGCAGACATGTCAAACAGTGAATGGCTGTACCTCTATTGTATCCGTGCTCAATGAATGAAATCGGTAACAAATGAATATATGTCTAGTTATACGAAAAACGAGTGGTTTATCGACTCATCTTCATTTGCAGATTTAGAGGCAGCTTCGATATTCGTTTTACAGACGGGTTTTTTTTTTTGAATATGGGTCACACACATGCCACAGCAACAAAACATCTCTAGAGATGAGGCTATAGATCACCTTTCCATCCTGCAGGTTTTCCTCCCAAAGCCTACGGCACCAACGGCGACCCCTGCTGGCCGGGAGAGCAAGAGCTTATAGCACCTGGTATTCCCAGGCAGTCTCCCATCCAAGTACTAACCAGGCCCGACGCTGCTTAGCTTCCGAGATCAGACGAGATCGGGCGTGTTCAGGGTGGTGTGGCCGTAAGCGAAAGCCCCGGCGCCTGACTCGCTACTTGAAGCTGTGTGTGGCGGGGCTTCCGTGCCCCCCGAGCGGGACTGAAGGATCGTTCGTGTGCAACTCTTTGGAAAGGAGCTGCTTTCCAAATCGCATTGCGTGCCTGGATGTTGGCGAATGCGCTCCCTTGTGTTGGCTCGTCCCGCACTGGAGGAGGACAAACAATCTGCACGGAGGAGCACCAGGCAAGTCTTCACCAGACAAAAACCTCCAGTGCACAGCACTCTGGAAACATTTCGGGGCTTTCGCGTGTTTATTTCAGCACGTAAAGCGCACCGGTCCAACACGTCGGCCGGGCGCGCGGCGCCTCCGCCCTCTTGTGGCCTTGCGGCGTCAGAGCAAGAGGCTCCTTCTCGCTGCCCTTCCGCTGTGTTGCAGGACCCGGAGCGCGCACTTTGTGGGGGGCGGGGGACCGTGTTCGCGCTCTGCCCCCGGTCTCTTGCGCGAGTACTAAATCTCACGGACAGGGGGGCCTCGTCATTGATTGTTACAGGTGAGACGGGGATTAGGAGGAGACCCCGACTGATGGGTAAAGGGGAGCACTAACACCAGAGGGACACCCCCGGCGTCTCTTTTTGAGAGACGCCCTGGGGTTTCCTAATGGCCAAGGAGGGTCGGGACCTCGGTTTGACCTCTGTTTGTGCAGCAGAGTGTCGCCATCAGGAGGCTGGGGCGTAAGAGAGCCACACAGCCCGCAGGGTGAGCGCTCCCTACTGGTCCCAGTCACACCTCTTGCAGGAGCAGCAGCAACCGGAGCTTTTCCGGGGTGGAATCTCCCATCCGGGTGCCGGCCAGGCTCACACCTGCTGGGCTGCCCCGGGGGTGAGCCCAGTCGAGAGTCGCAGGGCCAGATCTAGTCACCGGGGAGAAACGATACAAGTGAAGGATTGCTCGGCTCTCGGCACTTGAAAAGACCGACAAATGTCTCGTTCCCGCCGGAGCTGAATGTACCCGCATGTGTGGTGTCGTCTTCTTCCCCCGCCCCGCTGTGTTTGCTGTATTGTCTCTGAAGCCGGCCCCCCCGAGACGAGATGGGCTGTTCCTGTGCCCCAATTAACACTTTACAGGTGCCATTCCCCGGCATTGTGGCCATTGTCGGTGCTCACACGCGATAAGATAAGGCGGAGGAGAGCGGGGCATGCCCAGCGGCAGACATTCAAGGAGGGGGCAGTGCGAGGTGAGGTGAGGTGCGACACGCCGGAGCCCCGACGCAGCTAATGCGGAGCACTTGTTGGACTGGCATCGAAAGGACGTGTGCGCACGGAGCGAGCCTTCCCTGCGGCGGAGCGCGGGAACTTTCTCCCCCCCTCCCGCTGCAGGAGTTGTGTGCACTGCAGCGGTGCCGAGAGAAAAGCACAGAAGGCAGCAGGCTCTGGAGAGCAGGTAAGAGACGGAGCCTTGTGGGCAGGCGAGCAGGCCCGTTTTTTGGAAATTGCTGAAAAGGTTTGTTCGGTGTGTGGCAGGCGCACGTCGCGAGCTTGCGTGGCGATCTGCCGGTCTGGAGTTATGCAAATGAGGCCGAATTGCATCCCGGGACATGCTGCGAATGCGCAACGGCGACTGCAGATGTGTAGGAAACGGCGCGCTCGTTTTCTCGTTTTGCCCACACTTTTGAGTGTTAGTGTGGCGTGTGAGTGTGTGAAAGAGTGGGCCCAGCAGGAGGCGGTGGCGTGCGGGGCGAGGAGGTGGCCTAGGCTGCGCGATTTGTGCTGTGGGTGCGGGCCGCTTGCAGGGGCCTGTTTAACTCATACTTACCTGGCAGGGGAGATAATTTGATCAAGAAGGAGGTTCACCCAGGGCGAGGCTTGGCCATTGCACTCCGGCTGTGCTGACCCCTGCGAATTCCCCAAATGTGGGAATCTCGACTGCATAATTTCTGGTAGTGGGGGACTGCGTTCGCGCTCTCCCCTGATGTGCTTGGTCCAAAATCAGATACGGGAGGGTTAGGACACCACGAGCTGCGTGGCTGCGGAAGGATCCCGGTTCGACAGGAGTGGACGCCGCTGCTGGTTCTCGCTGGCTTTTAGTTAGGGGTCCGGAGAAGCATCTCAAGCTAGTTCCACTACTCCTTCCGGACGTTCATTCCCTTTTCAAAGTCAGTCGTTTTGCTGTAGTCTGCGTTCTTTAGGCTGATTATCGAGGTTAGCCTTTATTTGGTCATGGGGGGCCTCGGTACTGTATGCTGAGTCTAAAGACAGTTTCACCCGTTTTCTGATTGCTCGGTTCTGTACCAGTGCAGACATGTCAAACAGTGAATGGCTGTACCTCTATTGTATCCATGCTCAATGAATGAAATCGGTAACAAATGAATATATGTCTAGTTATACGAAAAACGAGTGGTTTATCGACTCATCTTCATTTGCAGATTTAGAAGCAGCTTCGATATTCGTTTTACAGACGGGTTTTTTTTTTTGAATATGGGTCACACACATGCCACAGCAACAAAACATCTCTAGAGATGAGGCTATAGATCACCTTTCCATCCTGCAGGTTTTCCTCCCAAAGCCTACGGCACCAACGGCGACCCCTGCTGGCCGGGAGAGCAAAAGCTTACAGCACCTGGTATTCCCAGGCAGTCTCCCATCCAAGTACTAACCAGGCCCAACACTGCTTAGCTTCCGAGATCAGACGAGATCGGGCGTGTTCAGGGTGGTGTGGCCGTAAGCGAAAGCCCTGGCGCCTGACTCACTACTTGAAGCTGTGTGTGGCGGGGGTTCCGTGCCCCCCGAGCGGGACTGAAGGATCGTTCGTGTGCCACTCTTTGGAAAGGAGCTGCTTTCCAAATCGCATTGCGTGCCTGGATGTTGGCGAATGCGCTCCCTTGTGTTGGCACGTCCCGCACTGGAGGAGGACAAACAATCTGCACGGAGGAGCACCAGGCAAGTCTTCACCAGACAAAAACCTCCAGTGCACAGCACTCTGGAAACATTTCGGGGCTTTCGCGTGTTTATTTCAGCACGTAAAGCGCACCGGTCCAACACGTCGGCCGGGCGCGCGGCGCCTCCGCCCTCTTGTGGCCTTGCGGCGTCAGAGCAAGAGGCTCCTTCTCGCTGCCCTTCCGCTGTGTTGCAGGGCCCCGAGAGGGAACCCGGAGCGCGCACTTTGTGGGGGGCGGGGGACCGCGTTCGCGCTCTGCCCCCGGTCTCTTGCGCGAGTACTAAATCTCACGGACAGGGGGGCCTCGTCATTGATTGTTACAGGTGAGACGGGGATTAGGAGGAGACCCCGACTGATGGGTAAAGGGGAGCACTAACACCAGAGGGACACCCCCGGCGTCTCTTTTTGAGAGACGCCCTGGGGTTTCCTAATGGCCAAGGAGGGTCGGGACCTCGGTTTGACGCCTCCCCCGAAGGACGGCGCCTGTTTGTGCAGCAGAGTGTCGCCATCAGGAGGCTGGGGCGTAAGAGAGCCACACAGCCCGCAGGGTGAGCGCTCCCTACTGGTCCCAGTCACACCTCTTGCAGGAGCAGCAGCAACCGGAGTTTTTCCGGGGTGGAATCTCCCATCCGGGTGCCGGCCAGGCTCACACCTGCTGGGCTGCCCCGGGGATGAGCCCAGTCGAGAGTCGCAGGGCCAGATCTAGTCACCGGGGAGAAATGATACAAGTGAAGGATTGCTCGGCTCTCGGCACTTGAAAAGACCGACAAATGTCTCGTTCCCGCCGGAGCTGAATGTACCCGCATGTGTGGTGTCGTCTTCTTCCCCCGCCCCGCTGTGTTTGCTGTATTGTCTCTGAAGCCAGCCCCCCCGAGACGAGACGGGCTGTTCCTGTGCCCCAATTAACACTTTACAGGTGCCATTCCCCGGCATTGTGGCCATTGTCGGTGCTCACACGCGATAAGATAAGGCGGAGGAGAGCGGGGCATGCCCAGCGGCAGACATTCAAGGAGGGGGCAGTGCGAGGTGAGGTGAGGTGCGACACGCCGGAGCCCCGACGCAGCTAATGCGGAGCACTTGTTGGACTGGCATCGAAAGGACGTGTGCGCACGGAGCGAGCCTTCCCTGCGGCGGAGCGTGGGAACTTTCTCCCCCCCTCCCGCTGCAGGAGTTGTGTGCGCTGCAGCGGTGCCGAGAGAAAAGCACAGAAGGCAGCAGGCTCTGGAGAGCAGGTAAGAGACGGAGCCTTGTGGGCAGGCGAGCAGGCCCGTTTTTTGGAAATTGCTGAAAAGGTTTGTTCGGTGTGTGGCAGGCGCACGTCGCGAGCTTGCGTGGCGATCTGCCGATCTGGAGTTATGCAAATGAGGCCGAATTGCATCCCGGGACATGCTGCGAATGCGCAACGGCGACTGCAGATGTGTAGGAAACGGCACGCTCGTTTTCTCGTTTTGCCCACACTTTTGAGTGTCAGTGTGGCGTTTGAGTGTGTGAAAGAGTGGGCCCAGCAGGAGGCGGTGGCGTGCGGGGCGAGGAGGTGGCCTAGGCTGCGCGATTTGTGCTGTGGGTGCGGGCCGCTTGCAGGGGCCTGTTTAACTCATACTTACCTGGCAGGGGAGATACCTTGATCAGCCTGTAGGTGGAGTGGTTGGATTGTTTTTCTTTAGTTGGAAGCAGTGTTCGATTTGCGGTTTTTGAAATGGCAACCTTTGGATCCCGTAAGAATGCTGTACGTTTTGAGCTCTTGGATGACCTCTTCATGGATCGTATGCAGTTCAGCAGAAAAGTGTTACAGAAGGAACTTGGCTTTGAACCTCGGCACTTGGATTTCATCTTCGCTCTCCCAGGTCAGAAAGCATTTGAGGTTGTATTTGCTACCTATCCTCTGTTTGAACAATGCGTGGATGTGTTTGAGGCAAAAAGAGGCAAAGTTCCTGCACTTGAGAAGATCAACTTGCAGCCTCTGACACAGAGAGAGAGGAAAACGGTGCATGTTGTTATGTTCTCGGAACTGGCAAAGACGGAGGACATTCACACCTGGCTTAACCAGTACTGCACCGTCCACCATGGAACTGAGGTTAGAGATGTTGATGGTATAAAAACAGGAGCAAGGAAATTCGAGGTTCGCTTGCTACCGGACAGCGTAAATGGAGGCTTAAGGCACCTGCCCTCTACAATCCGGCTGGGCGCCTGCAATGGCTATGTGTTTTATGTGGGACAACCAAAGGTGTGTCGGCGCTGTGGTGCTGTGGGACACCTGGCATCGTCCTGCACTGTGAAATGCTGCAAGACCTGTGGCAAACAGGGACATTTAGCCTCTGACTGTTCAATGCTGCCAAAGTGCAATTTATGTGGCTCGGAAGGACACGTTTTTAAGAACTGCCCTCACGCCTACGCCAATAAACTCAAAATGAGAAAGGATGAGGCAGTGCTTGTTTCAGCCAAACCGGCCCGAAAATCCAAAGCAAACAACAAGTCAAACAAAGAACCCTTGTTGGACAAAGACTCTCAGCCTCCAGCCAGGATCAGTCCTGCTGTGGCTCCGGGGCTGGTGGAAGAGAAATCCACTACGCCCCCACAACCGCAGACTGCACCAGACAAGCACGAGGGTTTGAAAACCCCCGAGAACAGCGAGGACCCCTCCCCCACTCCTGCTCCTCAGAACGAGGGCCAGTGTGGGGCCCCCCGGTGGAGCGGGTCCAGCGAGGATACCCAGGATTCAGCGGAGCTGCTTTTCTCAGACTCTGCAAGTGCTACAGATGCCCTCCTCTCCTCCATCCAGTCCATCACGGAGGATCTGCAGCAGCTGGTGGGTGAGGGGGAAGAGGAGACTGGTGCATCGGCTGCACCCCTTTCCCCTCAGTGCTCCCAGGAGCTGGACTTGAGGAAAAGAAAAAATGACTCTGTTTTCTCCCCGAGCGAGGAGGAAGGAGAGCATGGCGATGGGGACAGCTGGAACCTCTCCACCCCTCCCTCTACCCCCTTCCTTGAAATGGACTCTGTGAACGCTTTTACTGCTGCCACCCTGATGAAGGCTCATTCAGAGGATGGCTGGCAGGAAATTGGTAAGAAGAAAAAGAAAAAGAAAAAGGTAACAGGTGAGACCGAAGAGAAATGTGTTTTGTAAAGACTGGTTCCACTTTCTTATGTAATATGGCTCTTAACATAATTTCTCTTAACACAAGAGGTATCAATGACAGAGTTAAATGCCAGTCTGTCTTTGATTACCTCCAGCAGAGAGAGGGAGATGTGTTGATGTTGCAGGAGTGTGCTTTAGCCTATCAAGAGAGGTATAAAAGTTTTGAAGATAGGTGGGATAAAGGGCCTTCTGTTTGGTCAGGGGACAATAACAACAGAGCCTCTGGCGTGGCCATTCTTTTCAAAGGATGGGCATTCAAATTGAAAAGTATTCAGAGGGTCATAGATGGCAGGTTGCTGTGTGTGGATGTGGAATGGGGGACCGTTAACCTGCGGCTAATCAATGTGTATTGCCCTACTGACGTAGGAGGAAGGGTGGAGCTACTCAAGGCACTCTCCCCCCTATTGTTATGCAGCACAGACGTGATAGTGGGAGGGGATTTTAATTGTATCTTAGAGCACACAGACAGGCAGTCTAGCTCTCCGATAAAATTGGATTCCAGCTCACTGGCCCTGCATAACTTAGTTCAAGACTTTAAACTCTCAGACACATATAGATGTATATATCCCACAACAGCAGGATATACATGGTCAGGGAGGAATAGCAGCTCCAGAATTGACTATTGCTTTGTCTCAGAGAGAGTGAAAGTTGTTGGGGTCACTCTTCAGCCTGTCTTCTTCTCAGATCATCAGGCTTTAGGGTGTAGAGTGGAACTCCAGGGCGGGACTGTCTTTGGCCCAGGCCTCTGGAAGCTCAACACAAAGCTGCTAGAGAACGAGGGGGTAGTATCCCGCTACAAGGAGAAACTATCACAGTGGCTGTCCTTGCAGTGTCTGTACGGGTCAGTAGGAGAGTGGTGGGAGGAGGTGAAGATGAGGACAAAGGCCTTTTTCATGGCTGAGGGAAGGAAGGCTGCTGCCAGACGGAGAGGAGTGCTAGCCAGGAAACAGAGGCAGCTGCAGCGTCTCTACACGATGCTGCACAGTGGCTTCGATGTGCTCGAGGATATCGCCCTTTTAAAAAAGGACATCCGGAGCATAGCCGAAGAAAGTAGTCGAGGAGTGCTGTTAAGAAGCAGAGTGCAGTTCTTGGAAGAAAATGAGAAGTGTACTCGCTTCTTTTTCAGGAAAGTGGTAGGCTCCAAGACTGTCATGGAAAGTGTAGTTGATGAGGAGGGACGAGAGAGAACAGAGCCGAGTGCTATCCTCTCCTGCACCGAGGCCTTCTACTCAAGACTGTACAGCTCTACAGAGGTAAAGGATGAAGATATTCATTTTTTTACCTCAAAGCTAGAAAACATTTTGAGTGAAGAAGATAGGGAAGTACTTGAGAGGGATTTGACAGTAGAAGAGCTGAGACAGGCTATGGAGAGCTTACAGAAGGGGAAAACTCCGGGTGCTGACGGGCTCCCTAAAGAATTTTATTGCACCTTTTGGGATCTGCTTCAGGATCCGCTACTGCTCCTATTCGAGGAAAGCTACAAGACAGAATTGCTGCCTGACTCCTTAAGAGAAGGCACTATCTCTCTCTTGTTTAAGAAAGGAGCAAAAAATGACATAAAGAACTGGAGACCCCTCAGCCTGTTAGGCGTGGACACTAAGATCCTGTCCAAAGCCCTTTTCCTGCGCCTACAAAATGTAGTGGCCTCACTGGTAGGGAAAGAACAGACTTGTGGGATAGCAGGACGCCTGATGAGCGACAACCTGGCCTTGTTGAGGGATGTCTGTCTGTACTCTGAGGATCGCTCCCTCCCTCTGTGCATTTTAGGTGTAGACCTAGAAAAGGCCTTTGACCGCCTAAACCGGCAGTACTTAACATCGGTACTTGAGCACATGAAGTTTGGCCCCATCATGAGAAAGTGGATTAACCTGCTGTACACAGGTAGCAACAGCAGAGTCATGGTTAATGGCAATAGATCACGCACCTTTGAAGTCTGTTCAGGGGTGAGGCAGGGCTGCCCATTATCCCCCTTGTTATTCGTTTTGGCTATGGAGCCCTTAGCCTGTGCCTTGCGCCAGGATCAGGCCATTAATGGGATACCAGTGCCTGGAAGTGGGGGAGGAGAGGTAAAGACATCTCTATACATGGATGATGTCACCCTGCTCCTCTCTGACAATGCCTCAATTAGCAGAGCTCTGCAGTGCTGTGATCGGTTCTCTTTGGCTTCCTCCGCAAAAATTAACACATCTAAGAGTGAGATTTTTTATCAGAACTGGAGGGAGCCAAAAGAAGGACATGATCTCAGGCTGCAAGAGAAGAGAATTAAGGTCCTGGGGGTGTATTTTGGAGAAGAGATGGGAACAGTAAATTGGCAGAACAAATTGCCAATCTTAAACAAAAAACTGATGCAATGGAAGGACCGAGACCTCACCATGACAGGGAAGGTGCTGGTCATCAAAGCCGAGCTCTTGCCTGTCTTGAATTTTCTGGCTTCTACCTTCCCAATCCCACACCGTGTTGCGGCGGTGCTGAGGAGATTGATGTTTCAATTTCTATGGGGTGGGAAGCAGGAAAGACTCAGAAGGGAAATAATGTACAGGCCGCTACCCTCAGGGGGGAAGTCTGTCCCAGATATTGCTACGAAGCTGCTGTGCATTTTCCTGGCCTCTGTGCTGAGAGGCTTTGCAACAGCACCTGCAGCGCGTACCTGGACTTATTTTTCCAGGCTCTGGGTAGGTAGGGAGGTGTCCAGAGTGTGGGGTGTCAGACCCAAGCTGGACGTCCCACTCTCTGACACATGCCCTGCAATTTATGGGACAGTTAAAAGTTTTCTAAGATCTCACCCAATTGGCCATATTCCCCTCCGAGATGTCAGCGTCCAAAAACTGGAAGATTTCGTAGCACCCCAGAACAATAGGCAGACCCCTGTGGGCATTTTAACATCAGCCCAAACAAGGAAGGTGTGGAAACACACATCCTCTAAATTTCTGTGCAACATTCACAGAGATTTAGCCTGGAGTGTCGTCCACCAGTGCTTACCGGTACGAACTTTCTTGTACCGTAGGGGCCTCACCCCCAGCCCTCGCTGCGTTAGGGTGGGCTGCGGCGAGGAGGAGACTGTGACCCATCTCCTGTGGTCCTGCTTTTTTGCTAAGGCCTTCTGGGCACAGTTTGAAGATTGGTTGCAGGCTCTCTCGCCCCAATTTACCCTGACCGCTGCTTTCATCATATACGGCATCTCTCCTGTCAAGCTTCCTCCTGACGTGTTTGACAGGATCTGGGCCGTGGTGAACAGTGGGAAAGACGCCCTGTGGAGAGTGAGGAACATGGGGCTGTTCAAAGGCATCGAGGTCCCAGTCAAGGCAGCAGGTAGCCTGGCCCTGTTCATCACCCGAGAGAACTATTACCTCAGAGATCTGTGGAGAGAAGGGAGGGAGGAAGCAGAAAATCTGTGGGAAATAGAGAGCATTGGACAGTATCTCAAGAAACTGTGAAAAACATTATCATGTTTAAATAAAGAATGTGATTTGCACCAGAAAAAAAGAAAATTGTTGCTATGTAACTGTTACCGTGTCAAAATGTAATGAGATGTGATCATATATACTGTTTTAAGTATGTATATTAATGTAAAGCTTTCTGATTTGTGATTTCCTGTATTTTTTTGTGAAAAGAAAATAAAGTTCTTAAAAATCGAAATCGAAATCGGTTCACCCAGGGCGAGGCTCGGCCATTGCACTCCGGCTGTGCTGACCCCTGCGAATTCCCCAAATGTGGGAATCTCGACTGCATAATTTCTGGTAGTGGGGGACTGCGTTCGCGCTCTCCCCTGATGTGCTTGGTCCAAAATCAGATACGGGAGGGTTAGGACACCACGAGCTGCGTGGCTGCGGAAGGATCCCGGTTCGACAGGAGTGGACGCCGCTGCTGGTTCTCGCTGGCTTTTAGTTAGGGGTCCGGAGAAGCATCTCAAGCTAGTTCCACTACTCCTTCCGGACGTTCATTCCCTTTTCAAAGTCAGTCGTTTTGCTGTAGTCTGCGTTCTTTAGGCTGATTATCGAGGTTAGCCTTTATTTGGTCATGGGGGGCCTCGGTACTGTATGCTGAGTCTAAAGACAGTTTCACCCGTTTTCTGATTGCTCGGTTCTGTACCAGTGCAGACATGTCAAACAGTGAATGGCTGTACCTCTACTGTATCCGTGCTCAATGAATGAAATCGGTAACAAATGAATATATGTCTAGTTATACGAAAAACGAGTGGTTTATCGACTCATCTTCATTTGCAGATTTAGAGGCAGCTTCGATATTCGTTTTACAGACGGGTTTTTTTTTTTGAATATGGGTCACACACATGCCACAGCAACAAAACATCTCTAGAGATGAGGCTATAGATCACCTTTCCATCCTGCAGGTTTTCCTCCCAAAGCCTACGGCACCAACGGCGACCCCTGCTGGCCGGGAGAGCAAAAGCTTACAGCACCTGGTATTCCCAGGCAGTGTCCCATCCAAGTACTAACCAGACCCGACGCTGCTTAGCTTCCAAAATCAGACGAGATCGGGCGTGTTCAGGGTGGTGTGGCCGTAAGCGAAAGCCCTGGCGCCTGACTCGCTACTTGAAGCTGTGTGTGGCGGGGGTTCCGTGCCCCCCGAGCGGGACTGAAGGATCGTTCGTGTGCAACTCTTTGGAAAGGAGCTGCTTTCCAAATCGCATTGCGTGCCTGGATGTTGGCGAATGCGCTCCCTTGTGTTGACTCGTCCCGCACTGGAGGAGGACAAACAATCTGCACGGAGGAGCACCAGGCAAGTCTTCACCAGACAAAAACCTCCAGTGCACAGCACTCTGGAAACATTTCGGGGCTTTCGCGTGTTTATTTCAGCACGTAAAGCGCACCGGTCCAACACGTCGGCCGGGCGCGCGGCGCCTCCGCCCTCTTGTGGCCTTGCGGCGTCAGAGCAAGAGGCTCCTTCTCGCTGCCCTTCCGCTGTGTTGCAGGACCCGGAGCGCGCACTTTGTGGGGGGCGGGGGACCGCGTTCGCGCTCTGCCCCCGGTCTCTTGCGCGAGTACTAAATCTCACGGACAGGGGGGCCTCGTCATTGATTGTTACAGGTGAGACGGGGATTAGGAGGAGACCCCGACTGATGGGTAAAGGGGAGCACTAACACCAGAGGGACACCCCCGGCGTCTCTTTTTGAGAGACGCCCTGGGGTTTCCTAATGGCCAAGGAGGGTCGGGACCTCGGTTTGACCTCTGTTTGTGCAGCAGAGTGTCGCCATCAGGAGGCTGGGGCGTAAGAGAGCCACACAGCCCGCAGGGTGAGCGCTCCCTACTGGTCCCAGTCACACCTCTTGCAGGAGCAGCAGCAACCGGAGCTTTTCCGGGGTGGAATCTCCCATCCGGGTGCCGGCCAGGCTCACACCTGCTGGGCTGCCCCGGGGGTGAGCCCAGTCGAGAGTCGCAGGGCCAGATCTAGTCACCGGGGAGAAACGATACAAGTGAAGGATTGCTCGGCTCTCGGCACTTGAAAAGACCGACAAATGTCTCGTTCCCGCCGGAGCTGAATGTACCCGCATGTGTGGTGTCGTCTTCTTCCCCCGCCCCGCTGTGTTTGCTGTATTGTCTCTGAAGCCGGCCCCCCCGAGACGAGATGGGCTGTTCCTGTGCCCCAATTAACACTTTACAGGTGCCATTCCCCGGCATTGTGGCCATTGTCGGTGCTCACACGCGATAAGATAAGGCGGAGGAGAGCGGGGCATGCCCAGCGGCAGACATTCAAGGAGGGGGCAGTGCGAGGTGAGGTGAGGTGCGACACGCCGGAGCCCCGACGCAGCTAATGCGGAGCACTTGTTGGACTGGCATCGAAAGGACGTGTGCGCACGGAGCGAGCCTTCCCTGCGGCGGAGCGCGGGAACTTTCTCCCCCCCTCCCGCTGCAGGAGTTGTGTGCACTGCAGCGGTGCCGAGAGAAAAGCACAGAAGGCAGCAGGCTCTGGAGAGCAGGTAAGAGACGGAGCCTTGTGGGCAGGCGAGCAGGCCCGTTTTTTGGAAATTGCTGAAAAGGTTTGTTCGGTGTGTGGCAGGCGCACGTCGCGAGCTTGCGTGGCGATCTGCCGGTCTGGAGTTATGCAAATGAGGCCGAATTGCATCCCGGGACATGCTGCGAATGCGCAACGGCGACTGCAGATGTGTAGGAAACGGCGCGCTCGTTTTCTCGTTTTGCCCACACTTTTGAGTGTTAGTGTGGCGTGTGAGTGTGTGAAAGAGTGGGCCCAGCAGGAGGCGGTGGCGTGCGGGGCGAGGAGGTGGCCTAGGCTGCGCGATTTGTGCTGTGGGTGCGGGCCGCTTGCAGGGGCCTGTTTAACTCATACTTACCTGGCAGGGGAGATACTTTGATCAAGAAGGAGGTTCACCCAGGGCGAGGCTTGGCCATTGCACTCCGGCTGTGCTGACCCCTGCGAATTCCCCAAATGTGGGAATCTCGACTGCATAATTTCTGGTAGTGGGGGACTGCGTTCGCGCTCTCCCCTGATGTGCTTGGTCCAAAATCAGATACGGGAGGGTTAGGACACCACGAGCTGCGTGGCTGCGGAAGGATCCCGGTTCGACAGGAGTGGACGCCGCTGCTGGTTCTCGCTGGCTTTTAGTTAGGGGTCCGGAGAAGCATCTCAAGCTAGTTCCACTACTCCTTCCGGACGTTCATTCCCTTTTCAAAGTCAGTCGTTTTGCTGTAGTCTGCGTTCTTTAGGCTGATTATCGAGGTTAGCCTTTATTTGGTCATGGGGGGCCTCGGTACTGTATGCTGAGTCTAAAGACAGTTTCACCCGTTTTCTGATTGCTCGGTTCTGTACCAGTGCAGACATGTCAAACAGTGAATGGCTGTACCTCTATTGTATCCGTGCTCAATGAATGAAATCGGTAACAAATGAATATATGTCTAGTTATACGAAAAACGAGTGGTTTATCGACTCATCTTCATTTGCAGATTTAGAGGCAGCTTCGATATTCGTTTTACAGACGGGTTTTTTTTTTTGAATATGGGTCACACACATGCCACAGCAACAAAACATCTCTAGAGATGAGGCTATAGATCACCTTTCCATCCTTCAGGTTTTCCTCCCAAAGCCTACGGCACCAACGGCGACCCCTGCTGGCCGGGAGAGCAAAAGCTTACAGCACCTGGTATTCCCAGGCAGTCTCCCATCCAAGTACTAACCAGGCCCGACGCTGCTTAGCTTCCGAGATCAGACGAGATCGGGCGTGTTCAGGGTGGTGTGGCCGTAAGCGAAAGCCCTGGCGCCTGACTCGCTACTTGAAGCTGTGTGTGGCGGGGCTTCCGTGCCCCCCGAGCGGGACTGAAGGATCGTTCGTGTGCAACTCTTTGGAAAGGAGCTGCTTTCCAAATCGCATTGCGTGCCTGGATGTTGGCGAATGCGCTCCCTTGTGTTGGCTCGTCCCGCACTGGAGGAGGACAAACAATCTGCACGGAGGAGCACCAGGCAAGTCTTCACCAGACAAAAACCTCCAGTGCACAGCACTCTGGAAACATTTCGGGGCTTTCGCGTGTTTATTTCAGCACGTAAAGCGCACCGGTCCAACACGTCGGCCGGGCGCGCGGCGCCTCCGCCCTCTTGTGGCCTTGCGGCGTCAGAGCAAGAGGCTCCTTCTCGCTGCACTTCCGCTGTGTTGCAGGACCCGGAGCGCGCACTTTGTGGGGGGCGGGGGACCGCGTTCGCGCTCTGCCCCCGGTCTCTTGCGCGAGTACTAAATCTCACGGACAGGGGGGCCTCGTCATTGATTGTTACAGGTGAGACGGGGATTAGGAGGAGACCCCGACTGATGGGTAAAGGGGAGCACTAACACCAGAGGGACACCCCCGGCGTCTCTTTTTGAGAGACGCCCTGGGGTTTCCTAATGGCCAAGGAGGGTCGGGACCTCGGTTTGACCTCTGTTTGTGCAGCAGAGTGTCGCCATCAGGAGGCTGGGGCGTAAGAGAGCCACACAGCCCGCAGGGTGAGCGCTCCCTACTGGTCCCAGTCACACCTCTTGCAGGAGCAGCAGCAACCGGAGCTTTTCCGGGGTGGAATCTCCTATCCGGGTGCCGGCCAGGCTCACACCTGCTGGGCTGCCCCGGGGGTGAGCCCAGTCGAGAGTCGCAGGGCCAGATCTAGTCACCGGGGAGAAACGATACAAGTGAAGGATTGCTCGGCTCTCGGCACTTGAAAAGACCGACAAATGTCTCGTTCCCGCCGGAGCTGAATGTACCCGCATGTGTGGTGTCGTCTTCTTCCCCCGCCCCGCTGTGTTTGCTGTATTGTCTCTGAAGCCGGCCCCCCCGAGACGAGACGGGCTGTTCCTGTGCCCCAATTAACACTTTACAGGTGCCATTCCCCGGCATTGTGGCCATTGTCGGTGCTCACACGCGATAAGATAAGGCGGAGGAGAGCGGGGCATGCCCAGCGGCAGACATTCAAGGAGGGGGCAGTGCGAGGTGAGGTGAGGTGCGACACGCCGGAGCCCCGACGCAGCTAATGCGGAGCACTTGTTGGACTGGCATCGAAAGGACGTGTGCGCACGGAGCGAGCCTTCCCTGCGGCGGAGCGCGGGAACTTTCTCCCCCCCTCCCGCTGCAGGAGTTGTGTGCACTGCAGCGGTGCCGAGAGAAAAGCACAGAAGGCAGCAGGCTCTGGAGAGCAGGTAAGAGACGGAGCCTTGTGGGCAGGCGAGCAGGCCCGTTTTTTGGAAATTGCTGAAAAGGTTTGTTCGGTGTGTGGCAGGCGCACGTCGCGAGCTTGCGTGGCGATCTGCCGGTCTGGAGTTATGCAAATGAGGCCGAATTGCATCCCGGGACATGCTGCGAATGCGCAACGGCGACTGCAGATGTGTAGGAAACGGCGCGCTCGTTTTCTCGTTTTGCCCACACTTTTGAGTGTTAGTGTGGCGTGTGAGTGTGTGAAAGAGTGGGCCCAGCAGGAGGCGGTGGCGTGCGGGGCGAGGAGGTGGCCTAGGCTGCGCGATTTGTGCTGTGGGTGCGGGCCGCTTGCAGGGGCCTGTTTAACTCATACTTACCTGGCAGGGGAGATACTTTGATCAAGAAGGAGGTTCACCCAGGGCGAGGCTTGGCCATTGCACTCCGGCTGTGCTGACCCCTGCGAATTCCCCAAATGTGGGAATCTCGACTGCATAATTTCTGGTAGTGGGGGACTGCGTTCGCGCTCTCCCCTGATGTGCTTGGTCCAAAATCAGATACGGGAGGGTTAGGACACCACGAGCTGCGTGGCTGCGGAAGGATCCCGGTTCGACAGGAGTGGACGCCGCTGCTGGTTCTCGCTGGCTTTTAGTTAGGGGTCCGGAGAAGCATCTCAAGCTAGTTCCACTACTCCTTCCGGACGTTCATTCCCTTTTCAAAGTCAGTCGTTTTGCTGTAGTCTGCGTTCTTTAGGCTGATTATCGAGGTTAGCCTTTATTTGGTCATGGGGGGCCTCGGTACTGTATGCTGAGTCTAAAGACAGTTTCACCCGTTTTCTGATTGCTCGGTTCTGTACCAGTGCAGACATGTCAAACAGTGAATGGCTGTACCTCTATTGTATCCGTGCTCAATGAATGAAATCGGTAACAAATGAATATATGTCTAGTTATACGAAAAACGAGTGGTTTATCGACTCATCTTCATTTGCAGATTTAGAGGCAGCTTCGATATTCGTTTTACAGACGGGTTTTTTTTTTTGAATATGGGTCACACACATGCCACAGCAACAAAACATCTCTAGAGATGAGGCTATAGATCACCTTTCCATCCTTCAGGTTTTCCTCCCAAAGCCTACGGCACCAACGGCGACCCCTGCTGGCCGGGAGAGCAAAAGCTTACAGCACCTGGTATTCCCAGGCAGTCTCCCATCCAAGTACTAACCAGGCCCGATGCTGCTTAGCTTCCGAGATCAGACGAGATCGGGCGTGTTCAGGGTGGTGTGGCCGTAAGCGAAAGCCCTGGCGCCTGACTCGCTACTTGAAGCTGTGTGTGGCGGGGCTTCCGTGCCCCCCGAGCGGGACTGAAGGATCGTTCGTGTGCAACTCTTTGGAAAGGAGCTGCTTTCCAAATCGCATTGCGTGCCTGGATGTTGGCGAATGCGCTCCCTTGTGTTGGCTCGTCCCGCACTGGAGGAGGACAAACAATCTGCACGGAGGAGCACCAGGCAAGTCTTCACCAGACAAAAACCTCCAGTGCACAGCACTCTGGAAACATTTCGGGGCTTTCGCGTGTTTATTTCAGCACGTAAAGCGCACCGGTCCAACACGTCGGCCGGGCGCGCGGCGCCTCCGCCCTCTTGTGGCCTTGCGGCGTCAGAGCAAGAGGCTCCTTCTCGCTGCACTTCCGCTGTGTTGCAGGACCCGGAGCGCGCACTTTGTGGGGGGCGGGGGACCGCGTTCGCGCTCTGCCCCCGGTCTCTTGCGCGAGTACTAAATCTCACGGACAGGGGGGCCTCGTCATTGATTGTTACAGGTGAGACGGGGATTAGGAGGAGACCCCGACTGATGGGTAAAGGGGAGCACTAACACCAGAGGGACACCCCCGGCGTCTCTTTTTGAGAGACGCCCTGGGGTTTCCTAATGGCCAAGGAGGGTCGGGACCTCGGTTTGACCTCTGTTTGTGCAGCAGAGTGTTGCCATCAGGAGGCTGGGGCGTAAGAGAGCCACACAGCCCGCAGGGTGAGCGCTCCCTACTGGTCCCAGTCACACCTCTTGCAGGAGCAGCAGCAACCGGAGCTTTTCCGGGGTGGAATCTCCTATCCGGGTGCCGGCCAGGCTCACACCTGCTGGGCTGCCCCGGGGGTGAGCCCAGTCGAGAGTCGCAGGGCCAGATCTAGTCACCGGGGAGAAACGATACAAGTGAAGGATTGCTCGGCTCTCGGCACTTGAAAAGACCGACAAATGTCTCGTTCCCGCCGGAGCTGAATGTACCCGCATGTGTGGTGTCGTCTTCTTCCCCCGCCCCGCTGTGTTTGCTGTATTGTCTCTGAAGCCGGCCCCCCCGAGACGAGACGGGCTGTTCCTGTGCCCCAATTAACACTTTACAGGTGCCATTCCCCGGCATTGTGGCCATTGTCGGTGCTCACACGCGATAAGATAAGGCGGAGGAGAGCGGGGCATGCCCAGCGGCAGACATTCAAGGAGGGGGTAGGGCGAGGTGAGGTGAGGTGCGACACGCCGGAGCCCCGACGCAGCTAATGCGGAGCACTTGTTGGACTGGCATCGAAAGGACGTGTGCGCACGGAGCGAGCTTTCCCTGCGGCGGAGCGCGGGAACTTTCTCCCCCCCTCCCGCTGCAGGAGTTGTGTGCACTGCAGCGGTGCCGAGAGAAAAGCACAGAAGGCAGCAGGCTCTGGAGAGCAGGTAAGAGACGGAGCCTTGTGGGCAGGCGAGCAGGCCCGTTTTTTGGAAATTGCTGAAAAGGTTTGTTCGGTGTGTGGCAGGCGCACGTCGCAAGCTTGCGTGCCGATCTGCCGGTCTGGAGTTATGCAAATGAGGCCGAATTGCATCCCGGGACATGGTCCGAATGCGCAACGGCGACTGCAGATGTGTAGGAAACGGCGCGCTCGTTTTCTCGTTTTGCCCACACTTTTGAGTGTTAGTGTGGCGTGTGAGTGTGTGAAAGAGTGGGCCCAGCAGGAGGCGGTGGCGTGCGGGGCGAGGAGGTGGCCTAGGCTGCGCGATTTGTGCTGTGGGTGCGGGCCGCTTGCAGGGGCCTGTTTAACTCATACTTACCTGGCAGGGGAGATACCTTGATCAAGAAGGAGGTTCACCCAGGGCGAGGCTCGGCCATTGCACTCCGGCTGTGCTGACCCCTGCGAATTCCCCAAATGTGGGAATCTCGACTGCATAATTTCTGGTAGTGGGGGACTGCGTTCGCGCTCTCCCCTGATGTGCTTGGTCCAAAATCAGATACGGGAGGGTTAGGACACCACGAGCTGCGTGGCTGCGGAAGGATCTCGGTTCGACAGGAGTGGACGCCGCTGCTGGTTCTCGCTGGCTTTTAGTTAGGGGTCCGGAGAAGCATCTCAAGCTAGTTCCACTACTCCTTCCGGACGTTCATTCCCTTTTCAAAGTCAGTCGTTTTGCTGTAGTCTGCGTTCTTTAGGCTGATTATCGAGGTTAGCCTTTATTTGGTCATGGGGGGCCTCGGTACTGTATGCTGAGTCTAAAGACAGTTTCACCCGTTTTCTGATTGCTCGGTTCTGTACCAGTGCAGACATGTCAAACAGTGAATGGCTGTACCTCTACTGTATCCGTGCTCAATGAATGAAATCGGTAACAAATGAATATATGTCTAGTTATACGAAAAACGAGTGGTTTATCGACTCATCTTCATTTGCAGATTTAGAGGCAGCTTCGATATTCGTTTTACAGACGTGTTTTTTTTTTTGAATATGGGTCACACACATGCCACAGCAACAAAACATCTCTAGAGATGAGGCTAAAGATCACCTTTCTATCCTGCAGGTTTTCCTCCCAAAGCCTACGGCACCAACGGCGACCCCTGCTGGCCGGGAGAGCAAAAGCTTACAGCACCTGGTATTCCCAGGCAGTCTCCCATCCAAGTACTAACCAGGCCCGACGCTGCTTAGCTTCCGAGATCAGACGAGATCGGGCGTGTTCAGGGTGGTGTGGCCGTAAGCGAAAGCCCCGGCGCCTGACTCGCTACTTGAAGCTGTGTGTGGCGGGGGTTCCGTGCCCCCCGAGCGGGACTGACGGATCATTCGTGTGCAACTCTTTGGAAAGGAGCTGCTTTCCAAATCGCATTGCGTGCCTGGATGTTGGCGAATGCGCTCCCTTGTGTTGACTCGTCCCGCACTGGAGGAGGACAAACAATCTGCACGGAGGAGCACCAGGCAAGTCTTCACCAGACAAAAACCTCCAGTGCACAGCATTCTGGAAACATTTCGGGGCTTTCGCGTGTTTATTTCAGCACGTAAAGCGCACCGGTCCAACACGTCGGCCGGGCGCGCGGCGCCTCCGCCCTCTTGTGGCCTTGCGGCATCAGAGCAAGAGGCTCCTTCTCGCTGCCCTTCCGCTGTGTTGCAGGGCCCCGAGAGGGAACCCGGAGCGCGCACTTTGTGGGGGGCGGGGGACCGCGTTCGCGCTCTGCCCCCGGTCTCTTGCGCGAGTACTAAATCTCACGGACAGGGGGGCCTCGTCATTGATTGTTACAGGTGAGACGGGGATTAGGAGGAGACCCCGACTGATGTGTAAAGGGGAGCACTAACACCAGAGGGACACCCCCGGCGTCTCTTTTTGAGAGACGCCCTGGGGTTTCCTAATGGCCAAGGAGGGTCGGGACCTCGGTTTGACGCCTCCCCCGAAGGACGGCGCCTGTTTGTGCAGCAGAGTGTCGCCATCAGGAGGCTGGGGCGTAAGAGAGCCACACAGCCCGCAGGGTGAGCGCTCCCTACTGGTCCCAGTCACACCTCTTGCAGGAGCAGCAGCAACCGGAGCTTTTCCGGGGTGGAATCTCCCATCCGGGTGCCGGCCAGGCTCACACCTGCTGGGCTGCCCCGGGGGTGAGCCCAGTCGAGAGTCGCAGGGCCAGATCTAGTCACCGGGGAGAAAGATACAAGTGAAGGATTGCTCGGCTCTCGGCACTTGAAAAGACCGACAAATGTCTCGTTCCCGCCGGAGCTGAATGTACCCGCATGTGTGGTGTCGTCTTCTTCCCCCGCCCCGCTGTGTTTGCTGTATTGTCTCTGAAGCCGGCCCCCCCGAGACGAGATGGGCTGTTCCTGTGCCCCAATTAACACTTTACAGGTGCCATTCCCCGGCATTGTGGCCATTGTCGGTGCTCACACGCGATAAGATAAGGCGGAGGAGAGCGGGGCATGCCCAGCGGCAGACATTCAAGGAGGGGGTAGGGCGAGGTGAGGTGAGGTGCGACACGCCGGAGCCCCGACGCAGCTAATGCGGAGCACTTGTTGGACTGGCATCGAAAGGACGTGTGCGCACGGAGCGAGCTTTCCCTGCGGCGGAGCGCGGGAACTTTCTCCCCCCCTCCCGCTGCAGGAGTTGTGTGCACTGCAGCGGTGCCGAGAGAAAAGCACAGAAGGCAGCAGGCTCTGGAGAGCAGGTAAGAGACGGAGCCTTGTGGGCAGGCGAGCAGGCCCGTTTTTTGGAAATTGCTGAAAAGGTTTGTTCGGTGTGTGGCAGGCGCACGTCGCAAGCTTGCGTGCCGATCTGCCGGTCTGGAGTTATGCAAATGAGGCCGAATTGCATCCCGGGACATGGTCCGAATGCGCAACGGCGACTGCAGATGTGTAGGAAACGGCGCGCTCGTTTTCTCGTTTTGCCCACACTTTTGAGTGTTAGTGTGGCGTGTGAGTGTGTGAAAGAGTGGGCCCAGCAGGAGGCGGTGGCGTGCGGGGCGAGGAGGTGGCCTAGGCTGCGCGATTTGTGCTGTGGGTGCGGGCCGCTTGCAGGGGCCTGTTTAACTCATACTTACCTGGCAGGGGAGATACCTTGATCAAGAAGGAGGTTCACCCAGGGCGAGGCTCGGCCATTGCACTCCGGCTGTGCTGACCCCTGCGAATTCCCCAAATGTGGGAATCTCGACTGCATAATTTCTGGTAGTGGGGGACTGCGTTCGCGCTCTCCCCTGATGTGCTTGGTCCAAAATCAGATACGGGAGGGTTAGGACACCACGAGCTGCGTGGCTGCGGAAGGATCTCGGTTCGACAGGAGTGGACGCCGCTGCTGGTTCTCGCTGGCTTTTAGTTAGGGGTCCGGAGAAGCATCTCAAGCTAGTTCCACTACTCCTTCCGGACGTTCATTCCCTTTTCAAAGTCAGTCGTTTTGCTGTAGTCTGCGTTCTTTAGGCTGATTATCGAGGTTAGCCTTTATTTGGTCATGGGGGGCCTCGGTACTGTATGCTGAGTCTAAAGACAGTTTCACCCGTTTTCTGATTGCTCGGTTCTGTACCAGTGCAGACATGTCAAACAGTGAATGGCTGTACCTCTACTGTATCCGTGCTCAATGAATGAAATCGGTAACAAATGAATATATGTCTAGTTATACGAAAAACGAGTGGTTTATCGACTCATCTTCATTTGCAGATTTAGAGGCAGCTTCGATATTCGTTTTACAGACGTGTTTTTTTTTTTGAATATGGGTCACACACATGCCACAGCAACAAAACATCTCTAGAGATGAGGCTAAAGATCACCTTTCTATCCTGCAGGTTTTCCTCCCAAAGCCTACGGCACCAACGGCGACCCCTGCTGGCCGGGAGAGCAAAAGCTTACAGCACCTGGTATTCCCAAGCAGTCTCCCATCCAAGTACTAACCAGGCCCGACGCTGCTTAGCTTCCGAGATCAGACGAGATCGGGCGTGTTCAGGGTGGTGTGGCCGTAAGCGAAAGCCCCGGCGCCTGACTCGCTACTTGAAGCTGTGTGTGGCGGGGGTTCCGTGCCCCCCGAGCGGGACTGAAGGATCGTTCGTGTGCAACTCTTTGGAAAGGAGCTGCTTTCCAAATCGCATTGCGTGCCTGGATGTTGGCGAATGCGCTCCCTTGTGTTGACTCGTCCCGCACTGGAGGAGGACAAACAATCTGCACGGAGGAGCACCAGGCAAGTCTTCACCAGACAAAAACCTCCAGTGCACAGCATTCTGGAAACATTTCGGGGCTTTCGCGTGTTTATTTCAGCACGTAAAGCGCACCGGTCCAACACGTCGGCCGGGCGCGCGGCGCCTCCGCCCTCTTGTGGCCTTGCGGCATCAGAGCAAGAGGCTCCTTCTCGCTGCCCTTCCGCTGTGTTGCAGGGCCCCGAGAGGGAACCCGGAGCGCGCACTTTGTGGGGGGCGGGGGACCGCGTTCGCGCTCTGCCCCCGGTCTCTTGCGCGAGTACTAAATCTCACGGACAGGGGGGCCTCGTCATTGATTGTTACAGGTGAGACGGGGATTAGGAGGAGACCCCGACTGATGTGTAAAGGGGAGCACTAACACCAGAGGGACACCCCCGGCGTCTCTTTTTGAGAGACGCCCTGGGGTTTCCTAATGGCCAAGGAGGGTCGGGACCTCGGTTTGACGCCTCCCCCGAAGGACGGCGCCTGTTTGTGCAGCAGAGTGTCGCCATCAGGAGGCTGGGGCGTAAGAGAGCCACACAGCCCGCAGGGTGAGCGCTCCCTACTGGTCCCAGTCACACCTCTTGCAGGAGCAGCAGCAACCGGAGCTTTTCCGGGGTGGAATCTCCCATCCGGGTGCCGGCCAGGCTCACACCTGCTGGGCTGCCCCGGGGGTGAGCCCAGTCGAGAGTCGCAGGGCCAGATCTAGTCACCGGGGAGAAACGATACAAGTGAAGGATTGCTCGGCTCTCGGCACTTGAAAAGACCGACAAATGTCTCGTTCCCGCCGGAGCTGAATGTACCCGCATGTGTGGTGTCATCTTCTTCCCCCGCTCCGCTGTGTTTGCTGTATTGTCTCTGAAGCCGGCCCCCCCGAGACGAGATGGGCTGTTCCTGTGCCCCAATTAACACTTTACAGGTGCCATTCCCCGGCATTGTGGCCATTGTCGGTGCTCACACGCGATAAGATAAGGCGGAGGAGAGCGGGGCATGCCCAGCGGCAGACATTCAAGGAGGGGGCAGTGCGAGGTGAGGTGAGGTGCGACACGCCGGAGCCCCGACGCAGCTAATGCGGAGCACTTGTTGGACTGGCATCGAAAGGACGTGTGCGCACGGAGCGAGCCTTCCCTGCGGCGGAGCGCGGGAACTTTCTCCCCCCCTCCCGCTGCAGGAGTTGTGTGCACTGCAGCGGTGCCGAGAGAAAAGCACAGAAGGCAGCAGGCTCTGGAGAGCAGGTAAGAGACGGAGCCTTGTGGGCAGGCGAGCAGGCCCGTTTTTTGGAAATTGCTGAAAAGGTTTGTTCGGTGTGTGGCAGGCGCACATCGCGAGCTTGCGTGGCGATCTGCCGGTCTGGAGTTATGCAAATGAGGCCGAATTGCATCCCGGGACATGCTGCGAATGTGCAACGGCGACTGCAGATGTGTAGGAAACGGCGCGCTCGTTTTCTCGTTTTGCCCACACTTTTGAGTGTTAGTGTGGCGTGTGAGTGTGTGAAAGAGTGGGCCCAGCAGGAGGCGGTGGCGTGCGGGGCGAGGAGGTGGCCTAGGCTGCGCGATTTGTGCTGTGGGTGCGGGCCGCTTGCAGGGGCCTGTTTAACTCATACTTACCTGGCAGGGGAGATACCTTGATCAAGAAGGAGGTTCACCCAGGGCGAGGCTCGGCCATTGCACTCCGGCTGTGTTGACCCCTGCGAATTCCCCAAATGTGGGAATCTCGACTGCATAATTTCTAGAAGTGGGGGACTGCGTTCGCGCTCTCCCCTGATGTGCTTGGTCACCAGACAAAAACCTCCAGTGCACAGCACTCTGGAAACATTTCGGGGCTTTCGCGTGTTTATTTCAGCACGTAAAGCGCACCGGTCCAACACGTCGGCCGGGCGCGCGGCGCCTCCGCCCTCTTGTGGCCTTGCGGCGTCAGAGCAAGAGGCTCCTTCTCGCTGCCCTTCCGCTGTGTTGCAGGGCCCCGAGAGGGAACCCGGAGCGCGCACTTTGTGGGGGGCGGGGGACCGCGTTCGCGCTCTGCCCCCAGTCTCTTGCGCGAGTACTAAATCTCACGGACAGGGGGGCCTCGTCATTGATTGTTACAGGTGAGACGGGGATTAGGAGGAGACCCCGACTGATGTGTAAAGGGGAGCACTAACACCAGAGGGACACCCCCGGCGTCTCTTTTTGAGAGACGCCCTGGGGTTTCCTAATGGCCAAGGAGGGTCGGGACCTCGGTTTGACGCCTCCCCCGAAGGACGGCGCCTGTTTGTGCAGCAGAGTGTCGCCATCAGGAGGCTGGGGCGTAAGAGAGCCACACAGCCCGCAGGGTGAGCGCTCCCTACTGGTCCCAGTCACACCTCTTGCAGGAGCAGCAGCAACCGGAGCTTTTCCGGGGTGGAATCTCCCATCCGGGTGCCGGCCAGGCTCACACCTGCTGGGCTGCCCCGGGGGTGAGCCCAGTCGAGAGTCGCAGGGCCAGATCTAGTCACCGGGGAGAAACGATACAAGTGAAGGATTGCTCGGCTCTCGGCACTTGAAAAGACCGACAAATGTCTCGTTCCCGCCGGAGCTGAATGTACCCGCATGTGTGGTGTCGTCTTCTTCCCCCGCCCCGCTGTGTTTGCTGTATTGTCTCTGAAGCCGGCCCCCCCGAGACGAGATGGGCTGTTCCTGTGCCCCAATTAACACTTTACAGGTGCCATTCCCCGGCATTGTGGCCATTGTCGGTGCTCACACGCGATAAGATAAGGCGGAGGAGAGCGGGGCATGCCCAGCGGCAGACATTCAAGGAGGGGGCAGTGCGAGGTGAGGTGAGGTGCGACACGCCGGAGCCCCGACGCAGCTAATGCGGAGCACTTGTTGGACTGGCATCGAAAGGACGTGTGCGCACGGAGCGAGCCTTCCCTGCGGCGGAGCGCGGGAACTTTCTCCCCCCCTCCCGCTGCAGGAGTTGTGTGCACTGCAGCGGTGCCGAGAGAAAAGCACAGAAGGCAGCAGGCTCTGGAGAGCAGGTAAGAGACGGAGCCTTGTGGGCAGGCGAGCAGGCCCGTTTTTTGGAAATTGCTGAAAAGGTTTGGTCGTTGTGTGGCAGGCGCACGTCGCGAGCTTGCGTGGCGATCTGCCGGTCTGGAGTTATGCAAATGAGGCCGAATTGCATCCCGGGACATGCTGCGAATGCGCAACGGCGACTGCAGATGTGTAGGAAACGGCGCGCTCGTTTTCTCGTTTTGCCCACACTTTTGAGTGTTAGTGTGGCGTGTGAGTGTGTGAAAGAGTGGGCCCAGCAGGAGGCGGTGGCGTGCGGGGCGAGGAGGTGGCCTAGCCTGCGCGATTTGTGCTGTGGGTGCGGGCCGCTTGCAGGGGCCTGTTTAACTCATACTTACCTGGCAGGGGAGATACTTTGATCAAGAAGGAGGTTCACCCAGGGCTAGGCTTGGCCATTGCACTCCGGCTGTGCTGACCCCTGCGAATTCCCCAAATGTGGGAATCTCGACTGCATAATTTCTGGTAGTGGGGGACTGCGTTCGCGCTCTCCCCTGATGTGCTTGGTCCAAAATCAGATACGGGAGGGTTAGGACACCACGAGCTGCGTGGCTGCGGAAGGATCCCGGTTCGACAGGAGTGGACGCCGCTGCTGGTTCTCGCTGGCTTTTAGTTAGGGGTCCGGAGAAGCATCTCAAGCTAGTTCCACTACTCCTTCCGGACGTTCATTCCCTTTTCAAAGTCAGTCGTTTTGCTGTAGTCTGCGTTCTTTAGGCTGATTATCGAGGTTAGCCTTTATTTGGTCATGGGGGGCCTCGGTACTGTATGCTGAGTCTAAAGACAGTTTCACCCGTTTTCTGATTGCTCGGTTCTGTACCGGTGCAGACATGTCAAACAGTGAATGGCTGTACCTTTATTGTATCCGTGCTCAATGAATGAAATCGGTAACAAATGAATATATGTCTAGTTATACGAAAAACGAGTGGTTTATCGACTCATCTTCATTTGCAGATTTAGAGGCAGCTTCGATATTCGTTTTACAGACGGGTTTTTTTTTTTGAATATGGGTCACACACATGCCACAGCAACAAAACATCTCTAGAGATGAGGCTATAGATCACCTTTCCATCCTGCAGGTTTTCCTCCCAAAGCCTACGGCACCAACGGCGACCCCTGCTGGCCGGGAGAGCAAAAGCTTACAGCACCTGGTATTCCCAGGCAGTCTCCCATCCAAGTACTAACCAGGCCCGACGCTGCTTAGCTTCCGAGATCAGACGAGATCGGGCGTGTTCAGGGTGGTGTGGCCGTAAGCAAAAGCCCCGGCGCCTGACTCGCTACTTGAAGCTGTGTGTGGCGGGGCTTCCGTGCCCCCCGAGCGGGACTGAAGGATCGTTCGTGTGCAACTCTTTGGAAAGGAGCTGCTTTCCAAATCGCATTGCGTGCCTGGATGTTGGCGAATGCGCTCCCTTGTGTTGGCTCGTCCCGCACTGGAGGAGGACAAACAATCTGCACGGAGGAGCACCAGGCAAGTCTTCACCAGACAAAAACCTCCAGTGCACAGCACTCTGGAAACATTTCGGGGCTTTCGCGTGTTTATTTCAGCACGTAAAGCGCACCGGTCCAACACGTCGGCCGGGCGCGCGGCGCCTCCGCCCTCTTGTGGCCTTGCGGCGTCAGAGCAAGAGGCTCCTTCTCGCTGCCCTTCCGCTGTGTTGCAGGACCCGGAGCGCGCACTTTGTGGGGGGCGGGGGACCGCGTTCGCGCTCTGCCCCCGGTCTCTTGCGCGAGTACTAAATCTCACGGACAGGGGGGCCTCGTCATTGATTGTTACAGGTGAGACGGGGATTAGGAGGAGACCCCGACTGATGGGTAAAGGGGAGCACTAACACCAGAGGGACACCCCCGGCGTCTCTTTTTGAGAGACGCCCTGGGGTTTCCTAATGGCCAAGGAGGGTCGGGACCTCGGTTTGACCTCTGTTTGTGCAGCAGAGTGTCGCCATCAGGAGGCTGGGGCGTAAGAGAGCCACACAGCCCGCAGGGTGAGCGCTCCCTACTGGTCCCAGTCACACCTCTTGCAGGAGCAGCAGCAACCGGAGCTTTTCCGGGGTGGAATCTCCTATCCGGGTGCCGGCCAGGCTCACACCTGCTGGGCTGCCCCGGGGGTGAGCCCAGTCGAGAGTCGCAGGGCCAGATCTAGTCACCGGGGAGAAACGATACAAGTGAAGGATTGCTCGGCTCTCGGCACTTGAAAAGACCGACAAATGTCTCGTTCCCGCCGGAGCTGAATGTACCCGCATGTGTGGTGTCGTCTTCTTCCCCCGCCCCGCTGTGTTTGCTGTATTGTCTCTGAAGCCGGCCCCCCCGAGACGAGACGGGCTGTTCCTGTGCCCCAATTAACACTTTACAGGTGCCATTCCCCGGCATTGTGGCCATTGTCGGTGCTCACACGCGATAAGATAAGGCGGAGGAGAGCGGGGCATGCCCAGCGGCAGACATTCAAGGAGGGGGTAGGGCGAGGTGAGGTGAGGTGCGACACGCCGGAGCCCCGACGCAGCTAATGCGGAGCACTTGTTGGACTGGCATCGAAAGGACGTGTGCGCACGGAGCGAGCCTTCCCTGCGGCGGAGCGCGGGAACTTTCTCCCCCCCTCCCGCTGCAGGAGTTGTGTGCACTGCAGCGGTGCCGAGAGAAAAGCACAGAAGGCAGCAGGCTCTGGAGAGCAGGTAAGAGACGGAGCCTTGTGGGCAGGCGAGCAGGCCCGTTTTTTGGAAATTGCTGAAAAGGTTTGTTCGTTGTGTGGCAGGCGCACGTCGCGAGCTTGCGTGGCGATCTGCCGGTCTGGAGTTATGCAAATGAGGCCGAATTGCATCCCGGGACATGCTGCGAATGCACAACGGCGACTGCAGATGTGTAGGAAACGGCGCGCTCGTTTTCTCGTTTTGCCCACACTTTTGAGTGTTAGTGTGGCGTGTGAGTGTGTGAAAGAGTGGGCCCAGCAGGAGGCGGTGGCGTGCGGGGCGAGGAGGTGGCCTAGACTGCGCGATTTGTGCTGTGGGTGCGGGCCGCTTGCAGGGGCCTGTTTAACTCATACTTACCTGGCAGGGGAGATAATTTGATCAAGAAGGAGGTTCACCCAGGGCGAGGCTTGGCCATTGCACTCCGGCTGTGCTGACCCCTGCGAATTCCCCAAATGTGGGAATCTCGACTGCATAATTTCTGGTAGTGGGGGACTGCGTTCGCGCTCTCCCCTGATGTGCTTGGTCCAAAATCAGATACGGGAGGGTTAGGACACCACGAGCTGCGTGGCTGCGGAAGGATCCCGGTTCGACAGGAGTGGACGCCGCTGCTGGTTCTCGCTGGCTTTTAGTTAGGGGTCCGGAGAAGCATCTCAAGCTAGTTCCACTACTCCTTCCGGACGTTCATTCCCTTTTCAAAGTCAGTCGTTTTGCTGTAGTCTGCGTTCTTTAGGCTGATTATCGAGGTTAGCCTTTATTTGGTCATGGGGGGCCTCGGTACTGTATGCTGAGTCTAAAGACAGTTTCACCCGTTTTCTGATTGCTCGGTTCTGTACCAGTGCAGACATGTCAAACAGTGAATGGCTGTACCTTTATTGTATCCGTGCTCAATGAATGAAATCGGTAACAAATGAATATATGTCTAGTTATACGAAAAACGAGTGGTTTATCGACTCATCTTCATTTGCAGATTTAGAGGCAGCTTCGATATTCGTTTTACAGACGGGTTTTTTTTTTTGAATATGGGTCACACACATGCCACAGCAACAAAACATCTCTAGAGATGAGGCTATAGATCACCTTTCCATCCTGCAGGTTTTCCTCCCAAAGCCTACGGCACCAACGGCGACCCCTGCTGGCCGGGAGAGCAAAAGCTTACAGCACCTGGTATTCCCAGGCAGTCTCCCATCCAAGTACTAACCAGGCCCGACGCTGCTTAGCTTCCGAGATCAGACGAGATCGGGCGTGTTCAGGGTGGTGTGGCCGTAAGCGAAAGCCCCGGCGCCTGACTCGCTACTTGAAGCTGTGTGTGGCGGGGCTTCCGTGCCCCCCGAGCGGGACTGAAGGATCGTTCGTGTGCAACTCTTTGGAAAGGAGCTGCTTTCCAAATCGCATTGCGTGCCTGGATGTTGGCGAATGCGCTCCCTTGTGTTGGCTCGTCCCGCACTGGAGGAGGACAAACAATCTGCACGGAGGAGCACCAGGCAAGTCTTCACCAGACAAAAACCTCCAGTGCACAGCACTCTGGAAACATTTCGGGGCTTTCGCGTGTTTATTTCAACACGTAAAGCGCACCGGTCCAACACGTCGGCCGGGCGCGCGGCGCCTCCGCCCTCTTGTGGCCTTGCGGCGTCAGAGCAAGAGGCTCCTTCTCGCTGCCCTTCCGCTGTGTTGCAGGACCCGGAGCGCGCACTTTGTGGGGGGCGGGGGACCGCGTTCGCGCTCTGCCCCCGGTCTCTTGCGCGAGTACTAAATCTCACGGACAGGGGGGCCTCGTCATTGATTGTTACAGGTGAGACGGGGATTAGGAGGAGACCCCGACTGATGGGTAAAGGGGAGCACTAACACCAGAGGGACACCCCCGGCGTCTCTTTTTGAGAGACGCCCTGGGGTTTCCTAATGGCCAAGGAGGGTCGGGACCTCGGTTTGACCTCTGTTTGTGCAGCAGAGTGTCGCCATCAGGAGGCTGGGGCGTAAGAGAGCCACACAGCCCGCAGGGTGAGCGCTCCCTACTGGTCCCAGTCACACCTCTTGCAGGAGCAGCAGCAACCGGAGCTTTTCCGGGGTGGAATCTCCTATCCGGGTGCCGGCCAGGCTCACACCTGCTGGGCTGCCCCGGGGGTGAGCCCAGTCGAGAGTCGCAGGGCCAGATCTAGTCACCGGGGAGAAACGATACAAGTGAAGGATTGCTCGGCTCTCGGCACTTGAAAAGACCGACAAATGTCTCGTTCCCGCCGGAGCTGAATGTACCCGCATGTGTGGTGTCGTCTTCTTCCCCCGCCCCGCTGTGTTTGCTGTATTGTCTCTGAAGCCGGCCCCCCCGAGACGAGACGGGCTGTTCCTGTGCCCCAATTAACACTTTACAGGTGCCATTCCCCGGCATTGTGGCCATTGTCGGTGCTCACACGCGATAAGATAAGGCGGAGGAGAGCGGGGCATGCCCAGCGGCAGACATTCAAGGAGGGGGTAGGGCGAGGTGAGGTGAGGTGCGACACGCCGGAGCCCCGACGCAGCTAATGCGGAGCACTTGTTGGACTGGCATCGAAAGGACGTGTGCGCACGGAGCGAGCCTTCCCTGCGGCGGAGCGCGGGAACTTTCTCCCCCCCTCCCGCTGCAGGAGTTGTGTGCACTGCAGCGGTGCCGAGAGAAAAGCACAGAAGGCAGCAGGCTCTGGAGAGCAGGTAAGAGACGGAGCCTTGTGGGCAGGCGAGCAGGCCCGTTTTTTGGAAATTGCTGAAAAGGTTTGTTCGTTGTGTGGCAGGCGCACGTCGCGAGCTTGCGTGGCGATCTGCCGGTCTGGAGTTATGCAAATGAGGCCGAATTGCATCCCGGGACATGCTGCGAATGCACAACGGCGACTGCAGATGTGTAGGAAACGGCGCGCTCGTTTTCTCGTTTTGCCCACACTTTTGAGTGTTAGTGTGGCGTGTGAGTGTGTGAAAGAGTGGGCCCAGCAGGAGGCGGTGGCGTGCGGGGCGAGGAGGTGGCCTAGACTGCGCGATTTGTGCTGTGGGTGCGGGCCGCTTGCAGGGGCCTGTTTAACTCATACTTACCTGGCAGGGGAGATACTTTGATCAAGAAGGAGGTTCACCCAGGGCGAGGCTTGGCCATTGCACTCCGGCTGTGCTGACCCCTGCGAATTCCCCAAATGTGGGAATCTCGACTGCATAATTTCTGGTAGTGGGGGACTGCGTTCGCGCTCTCCCCTGATGTGCTTGGTCCAAAATCAGATACGGGAGGGTTAGGACACCACGAGCTGCGTGGCTGCGGAAGGATCCCGGTTCGACAGGAGTGGACGCCGCTGCTGGTTCTCGCTGGCTTTTAGTTAGGGGTCCGGAGAAGCATCTCAAGCTAGTTCCACTACTCCTTCCGGACGTTCATTCCCTTTTCAAAGTCAGTCGTTTTGCTGTAGTCTGCGTTCTTTAGGCTGATTATCGAGGTTAGCCTTTATTTGGTCATGGGGGGCCTCGGTACTGTATGCTGAGTCTAAAGACAGTTTCACCCGTTTTCTGATTGCTCGGTTCTGTACCAGTGCAGACATGTCAAACAGTGAATGGCTGTACCTTTATTGTATCCGTGCTCAATGAATGAAATCGGTAACAAATGAATATATGTCTAGTTATACGAAAAACGAGTGGTTTATCGACTCATCTTCATTTGCAGATTTAGAGGCAGCTTCGATATTCGTTTTACAGACGGGTTTTTTTTTTTGAATATGGGTCACACACATGCCACAGCAACAAAACATCTCTAGAGATGAGGCTATAGATCACCTTTCCATCCTGCAGGTTTTCCTCCCAAAGCCTACGGCACCAACGGCAACCCCTGCTGGCCGGGAGAGCAAAAGCTTACAGCACCTGGTATTCCCAGGCAGTCTCCCATCCAAGTACTAACCAGGCCCGACGCTGCTTAGCTTCCGAGATCAGACGAGATCGGGCGTGTTCAGGGTGGTGTGGCCGTAAGCGAAAGCCCCGGCGCCTGACTCGCTACTTGAAGCTGTGTGTGGCGGGGCTTCCGTGCCCCCCGAGCGGGACTGAAGGATCGTTCGTGTGCAACTCTTTGGAAAGGAGCTGCTTTCCAAATCGCATTGCGTGCCTGGATGTTGGCGAATGCGCTCCCTTGTGTTGGCTCGTCCCGCACTGGAGGAGGACAAACAATCTGCACGGAGGAGCACCAGGCAAGTCTTCACCAGACAAAAACCTCCAGTGCACAGCACTCTGGAAACATTTCGGGGCTTTCGCGTGTTTATTTCAACACGTAAAGCGCACCAGTCCAACACGTCGGCCGGGCGCGCGGCGCCTCCGCCCTCTTGTGGCCTTGCGGCGTCAGAGCAAGAGGCTCCTTCTCGCTGCCCTTCCGCTGTGTTGCAGGACCCGGAGCGCGCACTTTGTGGGGGGCGGGGGACCGCGTTCGCGCTCTGCCCCCGGTCTCTTGCGCGAGTACTAAATCTCACGGACAGGGGGGCCTCGTCATTGATTGTTACAGGTGAGACGGGGATTAGGAGGAGACCCCGACTGATGGGTAAAGGGGAGCACTAACACCAGAGGGACACCCCCGGCGTCTCTTTTTGAGAGACGCCCTGGGGTTTCCTAATGGCCAAGGAGGGTCGGGACCTCGGTTTGACCTCTGTTTGTGCAGCAGAGTGTCGCCATCAGGAGGCTGGGGCGTAAGAGAGCCACACAGCCCGCAGGGTGAGCGCTCCCTACTGGTCCCAGTCACACCTCTTGCAGGAGCAGCAGCAACCGGAGCTTTTCCGGGGTGGAATCTCCTATCCGGGTGCCGGCCAGGCTCACACCTGCTGGGCTGCCCCGGGGGTGAGCCCAGTCGAGAGTCGCAGGGCCAGATCTAGTCACCGGGGAGAAACGATACAAGTGAAGGATTGCTCGGCTCTCGGCACTTGAAAAGACCGACAAATGTCTCGTTCCCGCCGGAGCTGAATGTACCCGCATGTGTGGTGTCGTCTTCTTCCCCCGCCCCGCTGTGTTTGCTGTATTGTCTCTGAAGCCGGCCCCCCCGAGACGAGACGGGCTGTTCCTGTGCCCCAATTAACACTTTACAGGTGCCATTCCCCGGCATTGTGGCCATTGTCGGTGCTCACACGCGATAAGATAAGGCGGAGGAGAGCGGGGCATGCCCAGCGGCAGACATTCAAGGAGGGGGTAGGGCGAGGTGAGGTGAGGTGCGACACGCCGGAGCCCCGACGCAGCTAATGCGGAGCACTTGTTGGACTGGCATCGAAAGGACGTGTGCGCACGGAGCGAGCTTTCCCTGCGGCGGAGCGCGGGAACTTTCTCCCCCCCTCCCGCTGCAGGAGTTGTGTGCACTGCAGCGGTGCCGAGAGAAAAGCACAGAAGGCAGCAGGCTCTGGAGAGCAGGTAAGAGACGGAGCCTTGTGGGCAGGCGAGCAGGCCCGTTTTTTGGAAATTGCTGAAAAGGTTTGTTCGGTGTGTGGCAGGCGCACGTCGCAAGCTTGCGTGCCGATCTGCCGGTCTGGAGTTATGCAAATGAGGCCGAATTGCATCCCGGGACATGGTCCGAATGCGCAACGGCGACTGCAGATGTGTAGGAAACGGCGCGCTCGTTTTCTCGTTTTGCCCACACTTTTGAGTGTTAGTGTGGCGTGTGAGTGTGTGAAAGAGTGGGCCCAGCAGGAGGCGGTGGCGTGCGGGGCGAGGAGGTGGCCTAGGCTGCGCGATTTGTGCTGTGGGTGCGGGCCGCTTGCAGGGGCCTGTTTAACTCATACTTACCTGGCAGGGGAGATACCTTGATCAAGAAGGAGGTTCACCCAGGGCGAGGCTCGGCCATTGCACTCCGGCTGTGTTGACCCCTGCGAATTCCCCAAATGTGGGAATCTCGACTGCATAATTTCTAGAAGTGGGGGACTGCGTTCGCGCTCTCCCCTGATGTGCTTGGTCACCAGACAAAAACCTCCAGTGCACAGCACTCTGGAAACATTTCGGGGCTTTCGCGTGTTTATTTCAGCACGTAAAGCGCACCGGTCCAACACGTCGGCCGGGCGCGCGGCGCCTCCGCCCTCTTGTGGCCTTGCGGCGTCAGAGCAAGAGGCTCCTTCTCGCTGCCCTTCCGCTGTGTTGCAGGGCCCCGAGAGGGAACCCGGAGCGCGCACTTTGTGGGGGGCGGGGGACCGCGTTCGCGCTCTGCCCCCGGTCTCTTGCGCGAGTACTAAATCTCACGGACAGGGGGGCCTCGTCATTGATTGTTACAGGTGAGACGGGGATTAGGAGGAGACCCCGACTGATGTGTAAAGGGGAGCACTAACACCAGAGGGACACCCCCGGCGTCTCTTTTTGAGAGACGCCCTGGGGTTTCCTAATGGCCAAGGAGGGTCGGGACCTCGGTTTGACGCCTCCCCCGAAGGACGGCGCCTGTTTGTGCAGCAGAGTGTCGCCATCAGGAGGCTGGGGCGTAAGAGAGCCACACAGCCCGCAGGGTGAGCGCTCCCTACTGGTCCCAGTCACACCTCTTGCAGGAGCAGCAGCAACCGGAGCTTTTCCGGGGTGGAATCTCCCATCCGGGTGCCGGCCAGGCTCACACCTGCTGGGCTGCCCCGGGGGTGAGCCCAGTCGAGAGTCGCAGGGCCAGATCTAGTCACCGGGGAGAAACGATACAAGTGAAGGATTGCTCGGCTCTCGGCACTTGAAAAGACCGACAAATGTCTCGTTCCCGCCGGAGCTGAATGTACCCGCATGTGTGGTGTCGTCTTCTTCCCCCGCCCCACTGTGTTTGCTGTATTGTCTCTGAAGCCGGCCCCCCCGAGACGAGATGGGCTGTTCCTGTGCCCCAATTAACACTTTACAGGTGCCATTCCCCGGCATTGTGGCCATTGTCGGTGCTCACACGCGATAAGATAAGGCGGAGGAGAGCGGGGCATGCCCAGCGGCAGACATTCAAGGAGGGGGCAGTGCGAGGTGAGGTGAGGTGCGACACGCCGGAGCCCCGACGCAGCTAATGCGGAGCAGTTGTTGGACTGGCATCGAAAGGACGTGTGCGCACGGAGCGAGCCTTCCCTGCGGCGGAGCGTGGGAACTTTCTCCCCCCCTCCCGCTGCAGGAGTTGTGTGCACTGCAGCGGTGCCGAGAGAAAAGCACAGAAGGCAGCAGGCTCTGGAGAGCAGGTAAGAGACGGAGCCTTGTGGGCAGGCGAGCAGGCCCGTTTTTTGGAAATTGCTGAAAAGGTTTGTTCGGTGTGTGGCAGGCGCACGTCGCGAACTTGCGTGGCGATCTGCCGGTCTGGAGTTATGCAAATGAGGCCGAATTGCATCCCGGGACATGCTGCGAATGCGCAACGGCGACTGCAGATGTGTAGGAAACGGCGCGCTCGTTTTCTCGTTTTGCCCACACTTTTGAGTGTTAGTGTGGCGTGTGAGTGTGTGAAAGAGTGGGCCCAGCAGGAGGCGGTGGCGTGCGGGGCGAGGAGGTGGCCTAGGCTGCGCGATTTGTGCTGTGGGTGCGGGCCGCTTGCAGGGGCCTGTTTAACTCATACTTACCTGGCAGGGGAGATACCTTGATCAAGAAGGAGGTTCACCCAGGGCGAGGCTCGGCCATTGCACTCCGGCTGTGCTGACCCCTGCGAATTCCCCAAATGTGGGAATCTCGACTGCATAATTTCTGGTAGTGGGGGACTGCGTTCGCGCTCTCCCCTGATGTGCTTGGTCCAAAATCAGATACGGGAGGGTTAGGACACCACGAGCTGCGTGGCTGCGGAAGGATCCCGGTTCGACAGGAGTGGACGCCGCTGCTGGTTCTCGCTGGCTTTTAGTTAGGGGTCCGGAGAAGCATCTCAAGCTAGTTCCACTACTCCTTCCGGACGTTCATTCCCTTTTCAAAGTCAGTCGTTTTGCTGTAGTCTGCGTTCTTTAGGCTGATTATCGAGGTTAGCCTTTATTTGGTCATGGGGGGCCTCGGTACTGTATGCTGAGTCTAAAGACAGTTTCACCCGTTTTCTGATTGCTCGGTTCTGTACCAGTGCAGACATGTCAAACAGTGAATGGCTGTACCTTTATTGTATCCGTGCTCAATGAATGAAATCGGTAACAAATGAATATATGTCTAGTTATACGAAAAACGAGTGGTTTATCGACTCATCTTCATTTGCAGATTTAGAGGCAGCTTCGATATTCGTTTTACAGACGGGTTTTTTTTTTTGAATATGGGTCACACACATGCCACAGCAACAAAACATCTCTAGAGATGAGGCTATAGATCACCTTTCCATCCTGCAGGTTTTCCTCCCAAAGCCTACGGCACCAACGGCGACCCCTGCTGGCCGGGAGAGCAAAAGCTTACAGCACCTGGTATTCCCAGGCAGTCTCCCATCCAAGTACTAACCAGGCCCAACGCTGCTCAGCTGCCGAGATCAGACGAGATCGGGCGTGTTCAGGGTGGTGTGGCCGTAAGCGAAAGCCCCGGCGCCTGACTCGCTACTTGAAGCTGTGTGTGGCGGGGGTTCCGTGCCCCCCGAGCGGGACTGAAGGATCGTTCGTGTGCAACTCTTTGGAAAGGAGCTGCTTTCCAAATCGCATTGCGTGCCTGGATATTGGCGAATGCGCTCCCTTGTGTTGACTCGTCCCGCACTGGAGGAGGACAAACAATCTGCACGGAGGAGCACCAGGCAAGTCTTCACCAGACAAAAACCTCCAGTGCACAGCACTCTGGAAACATTTCGGGGCTTTCGCGTGTTTATTTCAGCACGTAAAGCGCACCGGTCCAACACGTCGGCCGGGCGCGCGGCGCCTCCGCCCTCTTGTGGCCTTGCGGCGTCAGAGCAAGAGGCTCCTTCTCGCTGCCCTTCCGCTGTGTTGCAGGGCCCCGAGAGGGAACCCGGAGCGCGCACTTTGTGGGGGGCGGGGGACCGCGTTCGCGCTCTGCCCCCGGTCTCTTGCGCGAGTACTAAATCTCACGGACAGGGGGGCCTCGTCATTGATTGTTACAGGTGAGACGGGGATTAGGAGGAGACCCCGACTGATGTGTAAAGGGGAGCACTAACACCAGAGGGACACCCCCGGCGTCTCTTTTTGAGAGACGCCCTGGGGTTTCCTAATGGCCAAGGAGGGTCGGGACCTCGGTTTGACGCCTCCCCCGAAGGACGGCGCCTGTTTGTGCAGCAGAGTGTCGCCATCAGGAGGCTGGGGCGTAAGAGAGCCACACAGCCCGCAGGGTGAGCGCTCCCTACTGGTCCCAGTCACACCTCTTGCAGGAGCAGCAGCAACCGGAGCTTTTCCGGGGTGGAATCTCCCATCCGGGTGCCGGCCAGGCTCACACCTGCTGGGCTGCCCCGGGGGTGAGCCCAGTCGAGAGTCGCAGGGCCAGATCTAGTCACCGGGGAGAAACGATACAAGTGAAGGATTGCTCGGCTCTCGGCACTTGAAAAGACCGACAAATGTCTCGTTCCCGCCGGAGCTGAATGTACCCGCATGTGTGGTGTCGTCTTCTTCCCCCGCCCCGCTGTGTTTGCTGTATTGTCTCTGAAGCCGGCCCCCCCGAGACGAGATGGGCTGTTCCTGTGCCCCAATTAACACTTTACAGGTGCCATTCCCCGGCATTGTGGCCATTGTCGGTGCTCACACGCGATAAGATAAGGCGGAGGAGAGCGGGGCATGCCCAGCGGCAGACATTCAAGGAGGGGGCAGTGCGAGGTGAGGTGAGGTGCGACACGCCGGAGCCCCGACGCAGCTAATGCGGAGCACTTGTTGGACTGGCATCGAAAGGACGTGTGCGCACGGAGCGAGCCTTCCCTGCGGCGGAGCGCGGGAACTTTCTCCCCCCCTCCCGCTGCAGGAGTTGTGTGCACTGCAGCGGTGCCGAGAGAAAAGCACAGAAGGCAGCAGGCTCTGGAGAGCAGGTAAGAGACGGAGCCTTGTGGGCAGGCGAGCAGGCCCGTTTTTTGGAAATTGCTGAAAAGGTTTGTTCGTTGTGTGGCAGGCGCACGTCGCGAGCTTGCGTGGCGATCTGCCGGTCTGGAGTTATGCAAATGAGGCCGAATTGCATCCCGGGACATGCTGCGAATGCGCAACGGCGACTGCAGATGTGTAGGAAACGGCGCGCTCGTTTTCTCGTTTTGCCCACACTTTTGAGTGTTAGTGTGGCGTGTGAGTGTGTGAAAGAGTGGGCCCAGCAGGAGGCGGTGGCGTGCGGGGCGAGGAGGTGGCCTAGGCTGCGCGATTTGTGCTGTGGGTGCGGGCCGCTTGCAGGGGCCTGTTTAACTCATGCTTACCTGGCAGGGGAGATACTTTGATCAAGAAGGAGGTTCACCCAGGGCGAGGCTCGGCCATTGCACTCCGGCTGTGCTGACCCCTGCGAATTCCCCAAATGTGGGAATCTCGACTGCATAATTTCTGGTAGTGGGGGACTGCGTTCGCGCTCTCCCCTGATGTGCTTGGTCCAAAATCAGATACGGGAGGGTTAGGACACCACGAGCTGCGTGGCTGCGGAAGGGTCCCGGTTCGACAGGAGTGGACGCCGCTGCTGGTTCTCGCTGGCTTTTAGTTAGGGGTCCGGAGAAGCATCTCAAGCTAGTTCCACTACTCCTTCCGGACGTTCATTCCCTTTTCAAAGTCAGTCGTTTTGCTGTAGTCTGCGTTCTTTAGGCTGATTATCGAGGTTAGCCTTTATTTGGTCATGGGGGGCCTCGGTACTGTATGCTGAGTCTAAAGACAGTTTCACCCGTTTTCTGATTGCTCGGTTCTGTACCAGTGCAGACATGTCAAACAGTGAATGGCTGTACCTCTATTGTATCCGTGCTCAATGAATGAAATCGGTAACAAATGAATATATGTCTAGTTATACGAAAAACGAGTGGTTTATCGACTCATCTTCATTTGCAGATTTAGAGGCAGCTTCGATATTCGTTTTACAGACGGGTTTTTTTTTTTGAATATGGGTCACACACATGCCACAGCAACAAAACATCTCTAGAGATGAGGCTATAGATCACCTTTCCATCCTGCAGGTTTTCCTCCCAAAGCCTACGGCACCAACGGCGACCCCTGCTGGCCGGGAGAGCAAAAGCTTACAGCACCTGGTATTCCCAGGCAGTCTCCCATCCAAGTACTAACCAGGCCCGACGCTGCTTAGCTTCCGAGATCAGACGAGATCGGGTGTGTTCAGGGTGGTGTGGCCGTAAGCGAAAGCCCCGGCCCCTGACTCGCTACTTGAAGCTGTGTGTGGCGGGGCTTCCGTGCCCCCCGAGCGGGACTGAAGGATCGTTCGTGTGCAACTCTTTGGAAAGGAGCTGCTTTCCAAATCGCATTGCGTGCCTGGATGTTGGCGAATGCGCTCCCTTGTGTTGGCTCGTCCCGCACTGGAGGAGGACAAACAATCTGCACGGAGGAGCACCAGGCAAGTCTTCACCAGACAAAAACCTCCAGTGCACAGCACTCTGGAAACATTTCGGGGCTTTCGCGTGTTTATTTCAGCACGTAAAGCGCACCGGTCCAACACGTCGGCCGGGCGCGCGGCGCCTCCGCCCTCTTGTGGCCTTGCGGCGTCAGAGCAAGAGGCTCCTTCTCGCTGCCCTTCCGCTGTGTTGCAGGGCCCCGAGAGGGAACCCGGAGCGCGCACTTTGTGGGGGGCGGGGGACCGCGTTCGCGCTCTGCCCCCGGTCTCTTGCGCGAGTACTAAATCTCACGGACAGGGGGGCCTCGTCATTGATTGTTACAGGTGAGACGGGGATTAGGAGGAGACCCCGACTGATGGGTAAAGGGGAGCACTAACACCAGAGGGACACCCCCGGCGTCTCTTTTTGAGAGACGCCCTGGGGTTTCCTAATGGCCAAGGAGGGTCGGGACCTCGGTTTGACCTCTGTTTGTGCAGCAGAGTGTCGCCATCAGGAGGCTGGGGCGTAAGAGAGCCACACAGCCCGCAGGGTGAGCGATCCCTACTGGTCCCAGTCACACCTCTTGCAGGAGCAGCAGCAACCGGAGCTTTTCCGGGGTGGAATCTCCTATCCGGGTGCCGGCCAGGCTCACACCTGCTGGGCTGCCCCGGGGGTGAGCCCAGTCGAGAGTCGCAGGGCCAGATCTAGTCACCGGGGAGAAACGATACAAGTGAAGGATTGCTCGGCTCTCGGCACTTGAAAAGACCGACAAATGTCTCGTTCCCGCTGGAGCTGAATGTACCCGCATGTGTGGTGTCGTCTTCTTCCCCCGCCCCGCTGTGTTTGCTGTATTGTCTCTGAAGCCGGCCCCCCCGAGACGAGACGGGCTGTTCCTGTGCCCCAATTAACACTTTACAGGTGCCATTCCCCGGCATTGTGGCCATTGTCGGTGCTCACACGCGATAAGATAAGGTGGAGGAGAGCGGGGCATGCCCAGCGGCAGACATTCAAGGAGGGGGCAGTGCGAGGTGAGGTGAGGTGCGACACGCCGGAGCCCCGACGCAGCTAATGCGGAGCACTTGTTGGACTGGCATCGAAAGGACGTGTGCGCACGGAGCGAGCCTTCCCTGCGGCGGAGCGCGGGAACTTTCTCCCCCCCTCCCGCTGCAGGAGTTGTGTGCACTGCAGCGGTGCCGAGAGAAAAGCACAGAAGGCAGCAGGCTCTGGAGAGCAGGTAAGAGACGGAGCCTTGTGGGCAGGCGAGCAGGCCCGTTTTTTGGAAATTGCTGAAAAGGTTTGTTCGGTGTGTGGCAGGCGCACGTCGCGAGCTTGCGTGGCGATCTGCCGGTCTGGAGTTATGCAAATGAGGCCGAATTGCATCCCGGGACATGCTGCGAATGCGCAACGGCGACTGCAGATGTGTAGGAAACGGCGCGCTCGTTTTCTCGTTTTGCCCACACTTTTGAGTGTTAGTGTGGCGTGTGAGTGTGTGAAAGAGTGGGCCCAGCAGGAGGCGGTGGCGTGCGGGGCGAGGAGGTGGCCTAGGCTGCGCGATTTGTGCTGTGGGTGCGGGCCGCTTGCAGGGGCCTGTTTAACTCATACTTACCTGGCAGGGGAGATACCTTGATCAAGAAGGAGGTTCACCCAGGGCGAGGCTCGGCCATTGCACTCCGGCTGTGCTGACCCCTGCGAATTCCCCAAATGTGGGAATCTCGACTGCATAATTTCTGGTAGTGGGGGACTGCGTTCGCGCTCTCCCCTGATGTGCTTGGTCCAAAATAAGATACGGGAGGGTTAGGACACCACGAGCTGCGTGGCTGCGGAAGGATCCCGGTTCGACAGGAGTGGACGCCGCTGCTGGTTCTCGCTGGCTTTTAGTTAGGGGTCCGGAGAAGCATCTCAAGCTAGTTCCACTACTCCTTCCGGACGTTCATTCCCTTTTCAAAGTCAGTCGTTTTGCTGTAGTCTGCGTTCTTTAGGCTGATTATCGAGGTTAGCCTTTATTTGGTCATGGGGGGCCTCGGTACTGTATGCTGAGTCTAAAGACAGTTTCACCCGTTTTCTGATTGCTCGGTTCTGTACCAGTGCAGACATGTCAAACAGTGAATGGCTGTACCTCTACTGTATCCGTGCTCAATGAATGAAATCGGTAACAAATGAATATATGTCTAGTTATACGAAAAACGAGTGGTTTATCAACTCATCTTCATTTGCAGATTTAGAGGCAGCTTCGATATTCGTTTTACAGACGGGTTTTTTTTTTTGAATATGGGTCACACACATGCCACAGCAACAAAACATCTCTAGAGATTAGGCTATAGATCACCTTTCCATCCTGCAGGTTTTCCTCCCAAAGCCTACGGCACCAACGGCGACCCCTGCTGGCCGGGAGAGCAAAAGCTTACAGCACCTGGTATTCCCAGGCAGTCTCCCATCCAAGTACTAACCAGGCCCGACGCTGCTTAGCTTCCGAGATCAGACGAGATCGGGCGTGTTCAGGGTGGTGTGGCCGTAAGAGAAAGCCCCGGCGCCTGACTCGCTACTTGAAGCTGTGTGTGGCGGGGGTTCCGTGCCCCCCGAGCGGGACTGAAGGATCGTTCGTGTGCAACTCTTTGGAAAGGAGCTGCTTTCCAAATCGCATTGCGTGCCTGGATGTTGGCGAATGCGCTCCCTTGTGTTGACTCGTCCCGCACTGGAGGAGGACAAACAATCTGCACGGAGGAGCACCAGGCAAGTCTTCACCAGACAAAAACCTCCAGTGCACAGCACTCTGGAAACATTTCGGGGCTTTCGCGTGTTTATTTCAGCACGTAAAGCGCACCGGTCCAACACGTCGGCCGGGCGCGCGGCGCCTCCGCCCTCTTGTGGCCTTGCGGCATCAGAGCAAGAGGCTCCTTCTCGCTGCCCTTCCGCTGTGTTGCAGGGCCCCGAGAGGGAACCCGGAGCGTGCACTTTGTGGGGGGCGGGGGACCGCGTTCGCGCTCTGCCCCCGGTCTCTTTCGCGAGTACTAAATCTCACGGACAGGGGGGCCTCATCATTGATTGTTACAGGTGAGACGGGGATTAGGAGGAGACCCCGACTGATGGGTAAAGGGGAGCACTAACACCAGAGGGACACCCCCGGCGTCTCTTTTTGAGAGACGCCCTGGGGTTTCCTAATGGCCAAGGAGGGTCGGGACCTCGGTTTGACGCCTCCCCCGAAGGACGGCGCCTGTTTGTGCAGCAGAGTGTCGCCATCAGGAGGCTGGGGCGTAAGAGAGCCACACAGCCCGCAGGGTGAGCGCTCCCTACTGGTCCCAGTCACACCTCTTGCAGGAGCAGCAGCAACCGGAGCTTTTCCGGGGTGGAATCTCCCATCCGGGTGCCGGCCAGGCTCACACCTGCTGGGCTGCCCCGGGGGTGAGCCCAGTCGAGAGTCGCAGGGCCAGATCTAGTTACCGGGGAGAAACGAAACAAGTGAAGGATTGCTCGGCTCTCGGCACTTGAAAAGACCGACAAATGTCTCGTTCCCACCGGAGCTGAATGTACCCGCATGTGTGGTGTCGTCTTCTTCCCCCGCCCCGCTGTGTTTGCTGTATTGTCTCTGAAGCCGGCCCCCCCGAGACGAGACGGGCTGTTCCTGTGCCCCAATTAACACTTTACAGGTGCCATTCCCCGGCATTGTAGCCATTGTCGGTGCTCACACGCGATAAGATAAGGCGGAGGAGAGCGGGGCATGCCCAGCGGCAGACATTCAAGGAGGGGGCAGTGCGAGGTGAGGTGAGGTGCGACACGCCGGAGCCCCGACGCAGCTAATGCGGAGCACTTGTTGGACTGGCATCGAAAGGACGTGTGCGCACGGAGCGAGCCTTCCCTGCGGCGGAGCGCGGGAACTTTTTCCCCCCCTCCCGCTGCAGGAGTTGTGTGCACTGCAGCGGTGCCGAGAGAAAAGCACAGAAGGCAGCAGGCTCTGGAGAGCAGGTAAGAGACGGAGCCTTGTGGGCAGGCGAGCAGGCCCGTTTTTTGGAAATTGCTGAAAAGGTTTGTTCGGTGTGTGGCAGGCGCACGTCGCGAGCTTGCGTGGCGATCTGCCGGTCTGGAGTTATGCAAATGAGGCCGAATTGCATCCCAGGACATGCTGCGAATGCGCAACGGCGACTGCAGATGTGTAGGAAACGGCGCGCTCGTTTTCTCGTTTTGCCCACACTTTTGAGTGTTAGTGTGGCGTGTGAGTGTGTGAAAGAGTGGGCCCAGCAGGAGGCGGTGGCGTGCGGGGCGAGGAGGTGGCCTAGGCTGCGCGATTTGTGCTGTGGGTGCGGGCCGCTTGCAGGGGCCTGTTTAACTCATACTTACCTGGCAGGGGAGATACCTTGATCAAGAAGGAGGTTCACCTAGGGCGAGGCTCGGCCATTGCACTCCGGCTGTGTTGACCCCTGCGAATTCCCCAAATGTGGGAATCTCGACTGCATAATTTCTGGTAGTGGGGGACTGCGTTCGCGCTCTCCCCTGATGTGCTTGGTCCAAAATCAGATACGGGAGGGTTAGGACACCACGAGCTGCGTGGCTGCGGAAGGATCCTGGTTCGACAGGAGTGGACGCCGCTGCTGGTTCTCGCTGGCTTTTAGTTAGGGGTCCGGAGAAGCATCTCAAGCTAGTTCCACTACTCCTTCCGGACGTTCATTCCCTTTTCAAAGTCAGTCGTTTTGCTGTAGTCTGCGTTCTTTAGGCTGATTATCGAGGTTAGCCTTTATTTGGTCATGGGGGGCCTCGGTACTGTATGCTGAGTCTAAAGACAGTTTCACCCGTTTTCTGATTGCTCGGTTCTGTACCAGTGCAGACATGTCAAACAGTGAATGGCTGTAATTCTATTGTATCCGTGCTCAATGAATGAAATCGGTAACAAATGAATATATGTCTAGTTATACGAAAAACGAGTGGTTTATCGACTCATCTTCATTTGCAGATTTAGAGGCAGCTTCGATATTCGTTTTACAGACGGGTTTTTTTTTTTGAATATGGGTCACACACATGCCACAGCAACAAAACATCTCTAGAGATGAGGCTATAGATCACCTTTCCATCCTGCAGGTTTTCCTCCCAAAGCCTACGGCACCAACGGCGACCCCTGCTGGCCGGGAGAGCAAAAGCTTACAGCACCTGGTATTCCCAGGCAGTCTCCCATCCAAGTACTAACCAGGCCCGACGCTGCTTAGCTTCCGAGATCAGACGAGATCGGGCGTGTTCAGGGTGGTGTGGCCGTAAGCGAAAGCCCCGGCGCCTGACTCGCTACTTGAAGCTATGTGTGGCGGGGCTTCCGTGCCCCCCGAGCGGGACTGAAGGATCGTTCGTGTGCAACTCTTTGGAAAGGAGCTGCTTTCCAAATCGCATTGCGTGCCTGGATGTTGGCGAATGCGCTCCCTTGTGTTGACTCGTCCCGCACTGGAGGAGGACAAACAATCTGCACGGAGGAGCACCAGGCAAGTCTTCACCAGACAAAAACCTCCAGTGCACAGCACTCTGGAAACATTTCGGGGCTTTCGCGTGTTTATTTCAGCACGTAAAGCGCACCGGTCCAACACGTCGGCCGGGCGCGCGGCGCCTCCGCCCTCTTGTGGCCTTGCGGCATCAGAGCAAGAGGCTCCTTCTCGCTGCCCTTCCGCTGTGTTGCAGGGCCCCGAGAGGGAACCCGGAGCGTGCACTTTGTGGGGGGCGGGGGACCGCGTTCGCGCTCTGCCCCCGGTCTCTTTCGCGAGTACTAAATCTCACGGACAGGGGGGCCTCATCATTGATTGTTACAGGTGAGACGGGGATTAGGAGGAGACCCCGACTGATGGGTAAAGGGGAGCACTAACACCAGAGGGACACCCCCGGCGTCTCTTTTTGAGAGACGCCCTGGGGTTTCCTAATGGCCAAGGAGGGTCGGGACCTCGGTTTGACGCCTCCCCCGAAGGACGGCGCCTGTTTGTGCAGCAGAGTGTCGCCATCAGGAGGCTGGGGCGTAAGAGAGCCACACAGCCCGCAGGGTGAGCGCTCCCTACTGGTCCCAGTCACACCTCTTGCAGGAGCAGCAGCAACCGGAGCTTTTCCGGGGTGGAATCTCCCATCCGGGTGCCGGCCAGGCTCACACCTGCTGGGCTGCCCCGGGGGTGAGCCCAGTCGAGAGTCGCAGGGCCAGATCTAGTCACCGGGGAGAAACGATACAAGTGAAGGATTGCTCGGCTCTCGGCACTTGAAAAGACCGACAAATGTCTCGTTCCCGCCGGAGCTGAATGTACCCGCATGTGTGGTGTCGTCTTCTTCCCCCGCCCCGCTGTGTTTGCTGTATTGTCTCTGAAGCCGGCCCCCCCGAGACGAGACGGGCTGTTCCTGTGCCCCAATTAACACTTTACAGGTGCCATTCCCCGGCATTGTGGCCATTGTCGGTGCTCACACGCGATAAGATAAGGCGGAGGAGAGCGGGGCATGCCCAGCGGCAGACATTCAAGGAGGGGGCAGTGCGAGGTGAGGTGAGGTGCGACACGCCGGAGCCCCGACGCAGCTAATGCGGAGCACTTGTTGGACTGGCATCGAAAGGACGTGTGCGCACGGAGCGAGCCTTCCCTGCGGCGGAGCGCGGGAACTTTTTCCCCCCCTCCCGCTGCAGGAGTTGTGTGCACTGCAGCGGTGCCGAGAGAAAAGCACAGAAGGCAGCAGGCTCTGGAGAGCAGGTAAGAGACGGAGCCTTGTGGGCAGGCGAGCAGGCCCGTTTTTTGGAAATTGCTGAAAAGGTTTGTTCGGTGTGTGGCAGGCGCACGTCGCGAGCTTGCGTGGCGATCTGCCGGTCTGGAGTTATGCAAATGAGGCCGAATTGCATCCCAGGACATGCTGCGAATGCGCAACGGCGACTGCAGATGTGTATGAAACGGCGCGCTCGTTTTCTCGTTTTGCCCACACTTTTGAGTGTTAGTGTGGCGTGTGAGTGTGTGAAAGAGTGGGCCCAGCAGGAGGCGGTGGCGTGCGGGGCGAGGAGGTGGCCTAGGCTGCGCGATTTGTGCTGTGGGTGCGGGCCGCTTGCAGGGGCCTGTTTAACTCATACTTACCTGGCAGGGGAGATACCTTGATCAAGAAGGAGGTTCACCTAGGGCGAGGCTCGGCCATTGCACTCCGGCTGTGTTGACCCCTGCGAATTCCCCAAATGTGGGAATCTCCACTGCATAATTTCTGGTAGTGGGGGACTGCGTTCGCGCTCTCCCCTGATGTGCTTGGTCCAAAATCAGATACGGGAGGGTTAGGACACCACGAGCTGCGTGGCTGCGGAAGGATCCCGGTTCGACAGGAGTGGACGCCGCTGCTGGTTCTCGCTGGCTTTTAGTTAGGGGTCCGGAGAAGCATCTCAAGCTAGTTCCACTACTCCTTCCGGACGTTCATTCCCTTTTCAAAGTCAGTCGTTTTGCTGTAGTCTGCGTTCTTTAGGCTGATTATCGAGGTTAGCCTTTATTTGGTCATGGGGGGCCTCGGTACTGTATGCTGAGTCTAAAGACAGTTTCACCCGTTTTCTGATTGCTCGGTTCTGTACCAGTGCAGACATGTCAAACAGTGAATGGCTGTAATTCTATTGTATCCGTGCTCAATGAATGAAATCGGTAACAAATGAATATATGTCTAGTTATACGAAAAACGAGTGGTTTATCGACTCATCTTCATTTGCAGATTTAGAGGCAGCTTCGATATTCGTTTTACAGACGGGTTTTTTTTTTTTAATATGGGTCACACACATGCCACAGCAACAAAACATCTCTAGAGATGAGGCTATAGATCACCTTTCCATCCTGCAGGTTTTCCTCCCAAAGCCTACGGCACCAACGGCGACCCCTGCTGGCCGGGAGAGCAAAAGCTTACAGCACCTGGTATTCCCAGGCAGTCTCCCATCCAAGTACTAACCAGGCCCGACGCTGCTTAGCTTCCGAGATCAGACGAGATCGGGCGTGTTCAGGGTGGTGTGGCCGTAAGCGAAAGCCCCGGCGCCTGACTCGCTACTTGAAGCTATGTGTGGCGGGGCTTCCGTGCCCCCCGAGCGGGACTGAAGGATCGTTCGTGTGCAACTCTTTGGAAAGGAGCTGCTTTCCAAATCGCATTGCGTGCCTGGATGTTGGCGAATGCGCTCCCTTGTGTTGGCTCGTCCCGCACTGGAGGAGGACAAACAATCTGCACGGAGGAGCACCAGGCAAGTCTTCACCAGACAAAAACCTCCAGTGCACAGCACTCTGGAAACATTTCGGGGCTTTCGCGTGTTTATTTCAGCACGTAAAGCGCACCGGTCCAACACGTCGGCCGGGCGCGCGGCGCCTCCGCCCTCTTGTGGCCTTGCGGCGTCAGAGCAAGAGGCTCCTTCTCGCTGCCCTTCCGCTGTGTTGCAGGGCCCCGAGAGGGAACCCGGAGCGCGCACTTTGTGGGGGGCGGGGGACCGCGTTCGCGCTCTGCCCCCGGTCTCTTGCGCGAGTACTAAATCTCACGGACAGGGGGGCCTCGTCATTGATTGTTACAGGTGAGACGGGGATTAGGAGGAGACCCCGACTGATGGGTAAAGGGGAGCACTAACACCAGAGGGACACCCCCGGCGTCTCTTTTTGAGAGACGCCCTGGGGTTTCCTAATGGCCAAGGAGGGTCGGGACCTCGGTTTGACGCCTCCCCCGAAGGACGGCGCCTGTTTGTGCAGCAGAGTGTCGCCATCAGGAGGCTGGGGCGTAAGAGAGCCACACAGCCCGCAGGGTGAGCGCTCCCTACTGGTCCCAGTCACACCTCTTGCAGGAGCAGCAGCAACCGGAGCTTTTCCGGGGTGGAATCTCCCATCCGGGTGCCGGCCAGGCTCACACCTGCTGGGCTGCCCCGGGGGTGAGCCCAGTCGAGAGTCGCAGGGCCAGATCTAGTCACCGGGGAGAAACGATACAAGTGAAGGATTGCTCGGCTCTCGGCACTTGAAAAGACCGACAAATGTCTCGTTCCCGCCGGAGCTGAATGTACCCGCATGTGTGGTGTCGTCTTCTTCCCCCGCCCCGCTGTGTTTGCTGTATTGTCTCTGAAGCCGGCCCCCCCGAGACGAGACGGGCTGTTCCTGTGCCCCAATTAACACTTTACAGGTGCCATTCCCCGGCATTGTGGCCATTGTCGGTGCTGACACGCGATAAGATAAGGCGGAGGAGAGCGGGGCATGCCCAGCGGCAGACATTCAAGGAGGGGGCGGGGCGAGGTGAGGTGAGGTGCGACACGCCGGAGCCCCGACGCAGCTAATGCGGAGCACTTGTTGGACTGGCATCGAAAGGACGTGTGCGCACGGAGCGAGCCTTCCCTGCGGCGGAGCGCGGGAACTTTCTCCCCCCCTCCCGCTGCAGGAGTTGTGTGCACTGCAGCGGTGCCGAGAGAAAAGCACAGAAGGCAGCAGGCTCTGGAGAGCAGGTAAGAGACGGAGCCTTGTGGGCAGGCGAGCAGGCCCGTTTTTTGGAAATTGCTGAAAAGGTTTGTTCGGTGTGTGGCAGGCGCACGTCGCGAGCTTGCGTGGCGATCTGCCGGTCTGGAGTTATGCAAATGAGGCCGAATTGCATCCCAGGACATGCTGCGAATGCGCAACGGCGACTGCAGATGTGTAGGAAACGGCGCGCTCGTTTTCTCGTTTTGCCCACACTTTTGTGTGTTAGTGTGGCGTGTGAGTGTGTGAAAGAGTGGGCCCAGCAGGAGGCGGTGGCGTGCGGGGCGAGGAGGTGGCCTAGGCTGCGCGATTTGTGCTGTGGGTGCGGGCCGCTTGCAGGGGCCTGTTTAACTCATACTTACCTGGCAGGGGAGATACCTTGATCAAGAAGGAGGTTCACCTAGGGCGAGGCTCGGCCATTGCACTCCAGCTGTGTTGACCCCTGCGAATTCCCCAAATGTGGGAATCTCGACTGCATAATTTCTGGTAGTGGGGGACTGCGTTCGCGCTCTCCCCTGATGTGCTTGGTCCAAAATCAGATACGGGAGGGTTAGGACACCACGAGCTGCGTGGCTGTGGAAGGATCCCGGTTCGACAGGAGTGGACGCCGCTGCTGGTTCTCGCTGGCTTTTAGTTAGGGGTCCGGAGAAGCATCTCAAGCTAGTTCCACTACTCCTTCCGGACGTTCATTCCCTTTTCAAAGTCAGTCGTTTTGCTGTAGTCTGCGTTCTTTAGGCTGATTATCGAGGTTAGCCTTTATTTGGTCATGGGGGGCCTCGGTACTGTATGCTGAGTCTAAAGACAGTTTCACCCGTTTTCTGATTGCTCGGTTCTGTACCAGTGCAGACATGTCAAACAGTGAATGGCTGTAATTCTATTGTATCCGTGCTCAATGAATGAAATCGGTAACAAATGAATATATGTCTAGTTATACGAAAAACGAGTGGTTTATCGACTCATCTTCATTTGCAGATTTAGAGGCAGCTTCGATATTCGTTTTACAGACGGGTTTTTTTTTTTGAATATGGGTCACACACATGCCACAGCAACAAAACATCTCTAGAGATGAGGCTATAGATCACCTTTCCATCCTGCAGGTTTTCCTCCCAAAGCCTACGGCACCAACGGCGACCCCTGCTGGCCGGGAGAGCAAAAGCTTACAGCACCTGGTATTCCCAGGCAGTCTCCCATCCAAGTACTAACCAGGCCCGACGCTGCTTAGCTTCCGAGATCAGACGAGATCGGGCGTGTTCAGGGTGGTGTGGCCGTAAGCGAAAGCCCCGGCGCCTGACTCGCTACTTGAAGCTGTGTGTGGCGGGGGTTCCGTGCCCCCCGAGCGGGACTGAAGGATCGTTCGTGTGCCACTCTTTGGAAAGGAGCTGCTTTCCAAATCGCATTGCGTGCCTGGATGTTGGCGAATGCGCTCCCTTGTGTTGGCACGTCCCGCACTGGAGGAGGACAAACAATCTGCACGGAGGAGCACCAGGCAAGTCTTCACCAGACAAAAACCTCCAGTGCACAGCACTCTGGAAACATTTCGGGGCTTTCGCGTGTTTATTTCAGCACGTAAAGCGCACCGGTCCAACACGTCGGCCGGGCGCGCGGCGCCTCCGCCCTCTTGTGGCCTTGCGGCGTCAGAGCAAGAGGCTCCTTCTCGCTGCCCTTCCGCTGTGTTGCAGGGCCCCGAGAGGGAACCCGGAGCGCGCACATTGTGGGGGGCGGGGGACCGCGTTCGCGCTCTGCCCCCGGTCTCTTGCGCGAGTACTAAATCTCACGGACAGGGGGGCCTCGTCATTGATTGTTACAGGTGAGACGGGGATTAGGAGGAGACCCCGACTGATGGGTAAAGGGGAGCACTAACACCAGAGGGACACCCCCGGCGTCTCTTTTTGAGAGACGCCCTGGGGTTTCCTAATGGCCAAGGAGGGTCGGGACCTCGGTTTGACGCCTCCCCCGAAGGACGGCGCCTGTTTGTGCAGCAGAGTGTCGCCATCAGGAGGCTGGGGCGTAAGAGAGCCACACAGCCCGCAGGGTGAGCGCTCCCTACTGGTCCCAGTCACACCTCTTGCAGGAGCAGCAGCAACCGGAGCTTTTCCGGGGTGGAATCTCCCATCCGGGTGCCGGCCAGGCTCACACCTGCTGGGCTGCCCCGGGGGTGAGCCCAGTCGAGAGTCGCAGGGCCAGATCTAGTTACCGGGGAGAAACGATACAAGTGAAGGATTGCTCGGCTCTCGGCACTTGAAAAGACCGACAAATGTCTCGTTCCCACCGGAGCTGAATGTACCCGCATGTGTGGTGTCGTCTTCTTCCCCCGCCCCGCTGTGTTTGCTGTATTGTCTCTGAAGCCGGCCCCCCCGAGACGAGACGGGCTGTTCCTGTGCCCCAATTAACACTTTACAGGTGCCATTCCCCGGCATTGTAGCCATTGTCGGTGCTCACACGCGATAAGATAAGGCGGAGGAGAGCGGGGCATGCCCAGCGGCAGACATTCAAGGAGGGGGCAGTGCGAGGTGAGGTGAGGTGCGACACGCCGGAGCCCCGACGCAGCTAATGCGGAGCACTTGTTGGACTGGCATCGAAAGGACGTGTGCGCACGGAGCGAGCCTTCCCTGCGGCGGAGCGCGGGAACTTTCTCCCCCCCTCCCGCTGCAGGAGTTGTGTGCACTGCAGCGGTGCCGAGAGAAAAGCACAGAAGGCAGCAGGCTCTGGAGAGCAGGTAAGAGACGGAGCCTTGTGGGCAGGCGAGCAGGCCCGTTTTTTGGAAATTGCTGAAAAGGTTTGTTCGGTGTGTGGCAGGCGCACGTCGCGAGCTTGCGTGGCGATCTGCCGGTCTGGAGTTATGCAAATGAGGCCGAATTGCATCCCGGGACATGCTGCGAATGCGCAACGGCGACTGCAGATGTGTAGGAAACGGCGCGCTCGTTTTCTCGTTTTGCCCACACTTTTGAGTGTTAGTGTGGCGTGTGAGTGTGTGAAAGAGTGGGCCCAGCAGGAGGCGGTGGCGTGCGGGGCGAGGAGGTGGCCTAGGCTGCGCGATTTGTGCTGTGGGTGCGGGCCGCTTGCAGGGGCCTGTTTAACTCATACTTACCTGGCAGGGGAGATACTTTGATCAAGAAGGAGGTTCACCCAGGGCGAGGCTTGGCCATTGCACTCCGGCTGTGCTGACCCCTGCGAATTCCCCAAATGTGGGAATCTCGACTGCATAATTTCTGGTAGTGGGGGACTGCGTTCGCGCTCTCCCCTGATGTGCTTGGACCAAAATCAGATACGGGAGGGTTAGGACACCACGAGCTGCGTGGCTGCGGAAGGATCCCGGTTCGACAGGAGTGGACGCCGCTGCTGGTTCTCGCTGGCTTTTAGTTAGGGGTCCGGAGAAGCATCTCAAGCTAGTTCCACTACTCCTTCCGGACGTTCATTCCTTTTTCAAAGTCAGTCATTTTGCTGTAGTCTGCGTTCTTTAGGCTGATTATCGAGGTTAGCCTTTATTTGGTCATGGGGGGCCTCGGTACTGTATGCTGAGTCTAAAGACAGTTTCACCCGTTTTCTGATTGCTCGGTTCTGTACCAGTGCAGACATGTCAAACAGTGAATGGCTGTACCTCTATTGTATCCGTGCTCAATGAATGAAATCGGTAACAAATGAATATATGTCTAGTTATACGAAAAACGAGTGGTTTATCGACTCATCTTCATTTGCAGATTTAGAGGCAGCTTCGATATTCGTTTTACAGATGGGTTTTTTTTTTTGAATATGGGTCACACACATGCCACAGCAACAAAACATCTCTAGAGATGAGGCTATAGATCACCTTTCCATCCTGCAGGTTTTCCTCCCAAAGCCTACGGCACCAACGGCGACCCCTGCTGGCCGGGAGAGCAAAAGCTTACAGCACCTGGTATTCCCAGGCAGTCTCCCATCCAAGTACTAACCAGGCCTGACGCTGCTTAGCTTCCGAGATCAGACAAGATCGGGCGTGTTCAGGGTGGTGTGGCCGTAAGCGAAAGCCCTAGCGCCTGACTCGCTACTTGAAGCTGTGTGTGGCGGGGCTTCCGTGCCCCCCGAGCGGGACTGAAGGATCGTTCGTGTGCAACTCTTTGGAAAGGAGCTGCTTTCCAAATCGCATTGCGTGCCTGGATGTTGGCGAATGCGCTCCCTTGTGTTGGCTCGTCCCGCACTGGAGGAGGACAAACAATCTGCACGGAGGAGCACCAGGCAAGTCTTCACCAGACAAAAACCTCCAGTGCACAGCACTCTGGAAACATTTCGGGGCTTTCGCGTGTTTATTTCAGCACGTAAAGCGCACCGGTCCAACACGTCGGCCGGGCGCGCGGCGCCTCCGCCCTCTTGTGGCCTTGCGGCGTCAGAGCAAGAGGCTCCTTCTCGCTGCCCTTCCGCTGTGTTGCAGGACCCGGAGCGCGCACTTTGTGGGGGGCGGGGGACCGCGTTCGCGCTCTGCCCCCGGTCTCTTGCGCGAGTACTAAATCTCACGGACAGGGGGGCCTCGTCATTGATTGTTACAGGTGAGACGGGGATTAGGAGGAGACCCCGACTGATGGGTAAAGGGGAGCACTAACACCAGAGGGACACCCCCGGCGTCTCTTTTTGAGAGACGCCCTGGGGTTTCCTAATGGCCAAGGAGGGTCGGGACCTCGGTTTGACCTCTGTTTGTGCAGCAGAGTGTCGCCATCAGGAGGCTGGGGCGTAAGAGAGCCACACAGCCCGCAGGGTGAGCGCTCCCTACTGGTCCCAGTCACACCTCTTGCAGGAGCAGCAGCAACCGGAGCTTTTCCGGGGTGGAATCTCCTATCCGGGTGCTGGCCAGGCTCACACCTGCTGGGCTGCCCCGGGGGTGAGCCCAGTCGAGAGTCGCAGGGCCAGATCTAGTCACCGGGGAGAAACGATACAAGTGAAGGATTGCTCGGCTCTCGGCACTTGAAAAGACCGACAAATGTCTCGTTCCCGCCGGAGCTGAATGTACCCGCATGTGTGGTGTCGTCTTCTTCCCCCGCCCCGCTGTGTTTGCTGTATTGTCTCTGAAGCCGGCCCCCCCGAGACGAGACGGGCTGTTCCTGTGCCCCAATTAACACTTTACAGGTGCCATTCCCCGGCATTGTGGCCATTGTCGGTGCTCACACGCGATAAGATAAGGCGGAGGAGAGCGGGGCATGCCCAGCGGCAGACATTCAAGGAGGGGGTAGGGCGAGGTGAGGTGAGGTGCGACACGCCGGAGCCCCGACGCAGCTAATGCGGAGCACTTGTTGGACTGGCATCGAAAGGACGTGTGCGCACGGAGCGAGCCTTCCCTGCGGCGGAGCGTGGGAACTTTCTCCCCCCCTCCCGCTGCAGGAGTTGTGTGCACTGCAGCGGTGCCGAGAGAAAAGCACAGAAGGCAGCAGGCTCTGGAGAGCAGGTAAGAGACGGAGCCTTGTGGGCAGGCGAGCAGGCCCGTTTTTTGGAAATTGCTGAAAAGGTTTGTTCGGTGTGTGGCAGGCGCACGTCGCGAACTTGCGTGGCGATCTGCCGGTCTGGAGTTATGCAAATGAGGCCGAATTGCATCCCGGGACATGCTGCGAATGCGCAACGGCGACTGCAGATGTGTAGGAAACGGCGCGCTCGTTTTCTCGTTTTGTCCACACTTTTGAGTGTTAGTGTGGCGTGTGAGTGTGTGAAAGAGTGGGCCCAGCAGGAGGCGGTGGCGTGCGGGGCGAGGAGGTGGCCTAGGCTGCGCGATTTGTGCTGTGGGTGCGGGCCGCTTGCAGGGGCATGTTTAACTCATACTTACCTGGCAGGGGAGATACCTTGATCAAGAAGGAGGTTCACCCAGGGCGAGGCTCGGCCATTGCACTCCGGCTGTGTTGACCCCTGCGAATTCCCCAAATGTGGGAATCTCGACTGCATAATTTCTAGAAGTGGGGGACTGCGTTCGCGCTCTCCCCTGATGTGCTTGGTCCAAAATCAGATACGGGAGGGTTAGGACACCACGAGCTGCGTGGCTGCGGAAGGATCCCGGTTCGACAGGAGTGGACGCCGCTGCTGGTTCTCGCTGGCTTTTAGTTAGGGGTCCGGAGAAGCATCTCAAGCTAGTTCCACTACTCCTTCCGGACGTTCATTCCCTTTTCAAAGTCAGTCGTTTTGCTGTAGTCTGCGTTCTTTAGGCTGATTATCGAGGTTAGCCTTTATTTGGTCATGGGGGGCCTCGGTACTGTATGCTGAGTCTAAAGACAGTTTCACCCGTTTTCTGATTGCTCGGTTCTGTACCAGTGCAGACATGTCAAACAGTGAATGGCTGTACCTCTATTGTATCCGTGCTCAATGAATGAAATCGGTAACAAATGAATATATGTCTAGTTATACGAAAAACGAGTGGTTTATCGACTCATCTTCATTTGCAGATTTAGAGGCAGCTTCGATATTCGTTTTACAGACGGGTTTTTTTTTTTTGAATATGGGTCACACACATGCCACAGCAACAAAACATCTCTAGAGATGAGGCTATAGATCACCTTTCCATCCTGCAGGTTTTCCTCCCAAAGCCTACGGCACCAACGGCGACCCCTGCTGGCCGGGAGAGCAAGAGCTTATAGCACCTGGTATTCCCAGGCGGTCTCCCATCCAAGTACTAACCAGGCCCGACCCTGCTTAGCTTCCGAGATCAGACGAGATCGGGCGTGTTCAGAGTGGTGTGGCCGTAAGCGAAAGCCCTGGCGCCTGACTCGCTACTTGAAGCTGTGTGTGGCGGGGGCTCCGTGCCCCCCGAGCGGGACTGAAGGATCGTTCGTGTGCAACTCTTTGGAAAGGAGCTGCTTTCCAAATCGCATTGCGTGCCTGGATGTTGGCGAATGCGCTCCCTTGTGTTGGCTCGTCCCGCACTGGAGGAGGACAAAGAATCTGCACGGAGGAGCACCAGGCAAGTCTTCAGTGCACAGCACTCTGGAAACATTTCGGGGCTGTCGCGTGTTTATTTCAGCACGTAAAGCGCACCGGTCCAACACTTCGGCCGGGCGCGCGGCGCCTCCGCCCTCTTGCTGCCCCTGCAGCTGCTTCACTTTTCCCTTTAGTTGCCATCGATTTTTTTGTAGTGCTATACATATACGATTGAGGTATCTTAGAGTTCTCCTTCGAAGACCCAGCACTCTCTTTTCTTTTCCCAGTGTTACTCATATCGGACTTTTTAAACCTAAAAAAAAATCGTTTTTTTTTCTTTCAATTATAACTGAAGTTTAAACAACTAGTGTTAAGTCCTTATTTTTCTGTAGTCAAAAAAAGCAAAAATTAACATTCAGGTCATGAAAAACTCAAAAAAACTCCCCAACCACTAAACTTTACCTCCCACCTGAGCGCCATCTTGAACGCCCCTACCACCAGAGAATGCTCACGATTTCGGAAGCTGTCTCCGGGACGTGCTGATTCCACACATCCTGAATAAATCATGATATTGTTAGTTGCTGTAGCTAGACGTTCAAATGAGTTTCATGGCCAGATGGACTGTTTCCTCCAGCGGTATAATATTGCAGTGAGACAGCACGATGCCTGCAAGACTATGTCACGCTAAACGCCACAGATTGTGTTTGTCCGTTCGTGTCAGTCGTCCCGCAGCCACGGGAAGTGGGACACAAACATGCTGCAATGCTTTCAAGACGTTAGGATTTGTTTGTGCAACATCCAAGAGGAGTACTTGTGGCTTGAATGTGAACTGTACGTGCCCGCCCCCTTTCCTCTGTAGTGCATGAGTTCCTCCCGGCATGCCCTTCGTCATTGTTCTGTCATCTTGTATTTAAAGGGTTGTATTTCTGCTGCTGAAAATAAGCAACGGTTTTCTCACAACGCCCTTTGTTCCCAACGGAGCCCTTGTCTGTCATGAAATTCTTCAAAACCTCAAGCTAGAAGAAGAAGAAGACGACAAATATGAAGCGTTATAGCAACGACATGCCATGACACGATCGATAACGATTTCCATAGGATCCCCGCGGTTGCCTGGCAACCGTCAGCTTTGCGCAGTGGCAGTATCGTAGCCTGTGAGGTTTAGCCGAGGCGTGATTATTGCTAGTTGAAAACTTTTCCCAATACCCCGCTTCCGCCGGTTTGCAATACAATCGGCGAAAGCAATTTTTGACAGTCTCGTCAGAGACTGAGCAAGGTGTTTAAAGACAGATTTGGTCACGGTGATATCATGGTAGAAAGAAACGAACTTGTTACGTGTCAACAGAAACGCTCTTTCAGCTTTATGCAGAGAACAGCGTCTGTCGAGATTACTTTTGTGTCAGCGCGAAACGCCGTGTGCTTGTCAGTATGATTTCATATTGCTCGTAGCGGCGCCTGGCTTTTGTCTGTCAAACGTTAGGTTGCGCTTCTTCATGCTGCATCGTCGGCATGAGTGGAGCATTTTAAACGTCTGTACTTACTGCGCCCCATAAGAAATCGTTTGTCCCCATTCAAAAGAGATTGTGCGATGTCCTGCAGCGTTCGCAAAGCAAACCTTTGACAGTTTGAAAAGAGGAATTTATTCTGCTTCCTGTGCGTGCAGTAGTTACAAAGTTGAACGTCTTTACACGATCTGCTGCAGTTTTCAGTGGGTGGGCTTTGTCAAATGGCTTGGAAAAACGCACTGTGTTTCTGCTCGGGAAACATCATGAGCAGTGTCCTGCATGTTTTCTGTGTATAGCTGTCTTTTAACGCATACAGAATTCATTCGAAATCATTGATTTCTCCAATTAACAAGGGTCTCTTTTTGAACCTGCCAGAAGCATTCTTATAATGTAACAGATTTACTCCGGGGAAGGGCAGCATGACATTGAGAGTAGCTCAAGCTTTCAGCACCTTTATCTGACTGCATGTATGCAGACTCTGCTCAGAATCCCCTGTAAGATTCTCCTTCAATTCCGTTTTGCAGTGCTTTAGCTCTTTCAAAAGGCTTCGCTTTGCTAGTCACAATCCAAGGCTCATGACAGCATTTGAAAACATTCGCAACTGCGTTGGCCGGGAATCGAACCTGGGTTAACTGCTTTGAGGGCAGCTATGCGCAACACTGGCTCGCTCCAGAATAAATCTCACGTCGAGAGCATATTTTTTTCCATTTTACCGTGAGTCGGGCTCAGCTGCACAGAGGAGAGAGCAGAGCAATGAGGTCACGGGGACAGGGGAGTCACACGCTGGCGGTTTGAATACGCGGAAGATCACTGAGGGATCCACAGTATATGGACCCTCCGTGCGCCATCAGTCCGCACTCCGGACTCTGAATCCTGCCATCCGAGTTAAGATCTCGGCGGAACCTGAGGCGCAGTTCCTTCTTAAAACGTAATCTGGTGAGCATTTCTAGAATCGTACTTGTATAGATGCAGCCTTTAATGTGTTGCTAGGTTAAAATTGATGACTTCTTGTATTTCAGTAGGCAACTGCCCTCTTGATTTCGGATTTAATTTCTTTATTACAGGGGCGCTTTTATGAAGACAGAGTCATGTTCAGGTACTTTGCTTGATGGAGGAAGCTCATTTCGGACTCTGTGATCTGCTCACCTGGAAAGGTCTGCTATACTACTACAAGAGAGAAGTAGAGTCTGGAAGAAGGGACAATTTTATGATGCTTTGGAAGATAATGTTTTTTTTTTCTTATACTGAAAATGAAAGGTAGTTGTTTCTATATGGACTCAGTCTTTGGAATTTGTATATATATATTTCAGTGATCCCTCAGCCATTCCTTCTGTATTGTAATTCAATTTCTCTTTTAAAATTCCTTCCCCACTTCTAGGACCTGCAGTTGCTGAACTCCACAATGGCTTCTATTGGAAAGTCTGTGACTGAGACCAAGTGTTCACTTTTTTATGAAACCATTATTTATTTAGGAGCAATGAGCAATTCTTATATAAATGCAATAAAATCATTATGCTCAAACTATGAGAGAGAAAATTAAGGATAATTTAAGAAATCAGTCTTAGCTTGTTTCTATACACAGATGGTATTATTTATTTTCAAAGGAAACCCGCGAGGATTCCCCTGGTGTGCAAGATGTGCCTGAATACTCTTGATCAGCTTCCTGCTCACTTGAAGAGGGCGTGTATGAAGCACGCCACGGCAGAAAACATCAGGATGGCCTCTCAACAGGCGAGGGAGGACATGATGAATCACCTGAAGAATGGGGTTATCGTGGATTACCACAGAATAGAGATCGTGTCTGGTGAGGCAAACAGGATAGTGGTTGTAAGACTGCTAGAGTCCTTGGGCCTTTTTGTACATGGGAAGCCTGAAGACACATTGGCAAGGTGAGATATTTTTAATCTGTAAGGCTTCTGTAGTTTCTTTTTGAAATCATTGTTACAACATATTATGTAAAAGCATGTTGAAAAGAATCTACCTGCATTCCAGCGGCCCTGAGCAAGAGGCCGCAGTCCAGGAGGAAGAGATGCCAGAGGCTGCTCTAGAAACTGAAACAGAAGCGGATAAGGAAGGGGAAGATGTGAGCTCTGAAGAACTCTATCAGCAGTAAGACTTTTTATTTTTCAGATGTATCTATTTTTTACTAAAATTCTAATTTGTCTTATAGGTATAAAATGTTTAAACCGGTGTTTTATATCCTTACAGGCCCTGAGTAGTTAAAAAGTATCAGCAGGCCGGAAGAGAGTGGCCCAAGCTGGACTCTATAGAAAGCACTCCCTGGATGCTCCTCTCCTGATTGGATTCAAACAGTACCTTACCAAGGATCTGGGAGTGGCAAATTATTCTCAGGAGGTATTTATTTTTTAAAGGCATTTAAAATTAAGCAATGGTATCTTCATTGTAAATGTTTTTATTTCTTAGCTTAAAATTCACCCATGTGAAATGATGTCAGCCATAAACATCATGACTCTATATTTCCTACCTGAATCTATTCTACTTAAATTATTACATTATACACAATTTGAGTTCATTTTAAAAAGTAAAAGGTAATGAAAGGAATGCATTTTCATAAGAAAGATAATACCGATATGCATGTGATAATCTTCCTTATATCATGTAGTGCATCATTTGGACACTTTGTGGGCTTCAAATACAAAGAAAATCATGTTCTATGGTACAAGATAAATACAAAACTTAAGCTTTTATTTTAATTAGATTTCTTTATAAAGCATAAGCAATCATTTATTACATCGCTTCTTGAATTAAATCTTTTGACAAGAGGTAAGACTTCTGTTACATTTAAACCCATGTTTAGCTGTGTTTTTTAGATTTAACTGAACCAATTTCTGTGTGTGCTAATGTCCTTGAATTCTGACAACATCACACTAAATTACATGATATAAAACAGCTAATGTTTCTAGAGATAACGTTTCTGAGATGCTTCTAATTACTTTTTATTACCAGGGACAGTTTAATTCACCTTGTACAGTACTGTAAGACCAAGATGCTTTTTTTAAAAGTTATTTAACATTTTATAGAACTTTGTCTACTATGGCAACATGATGTGCTTGGTGAAACTTGGAAAAATACTGCTTGGCCACTTATCTTAAGATAAAGATAGGATAAAGGTTTATCTTTTGCACCTACCTGACCCCCAGGGAAGGCCAATGCTTTCTAAGTTGATGGTTCCCTACAGTAGACTGTACTTTAATTTCAAAGGTAATGTATATTGACCCAAATCAGTTTTGGAATCCAATCTACTGACGAGATGGAGCACATCCTTTTTTCAGGATTTTAGCATCATACGTTTGGTATATTTAGTCCCTAATGCTGAAAGAAATGATCATAGAACATTTGGACACTTTGTGGGCTTGAAATACAAAGCAAATCATGTTCTATGGTACAAGATAAATACAAAACTTAAGCTTTTATTTTAATTAGATTTGTTTATAAAGCATAAGCAATCATTTATTACATTAATATATGTAAAAATAACATTTTAGCATCATACGTTTAGTATATTTAGTCCCTAATGCTGAAAGAAATGATCATAGAACATGACATCTAACCTTACCTGCGGTGTTTTTAATCCCTATTGCTCAATGCACGGTGAAAGCATTCCATACATGTGTCTGACAATGAGGAATAGGCCCCTGAGACAGTCATTTGCCTGTTTCACAAATGATCGGATTTTACTAGAGATTCTGTTTGGGATTCAGATGTGCATTCGGACAGCAATTCCTTTCAAGAAATGATACGTTCTGGATGAGGTCAAAGGTGCTGGAACACTGTATTTAGGATGTGTTTGCAGTGATTGTGTCTCCTGCTTCAACGCAGTGATAAACAGATGTGCTCCTTTAATTTATTGGTACATGCCCAGGGCAGTAAGCAGTCTGAGGATTTATTTCCAGATGGCATAGAGCAGTGAAGCAGTGAAGTAGTGCAAAACACTGGATCATTATATTATTAGAATCTATTCTACTTAAATTATTACATTATACTCAATTTGAGTTCATTTTAAAAAGTAAAAGGTAATGAAAGGAATGCATTTTCATAAGAAAGATAATACCGATATGCATGTGATAATCTTCCTTATATCATGTAGTGCGTCATTTGGACACTTTGTGGGCTTGAAATACAAAGAAAATCATGTTCTATGGTACAAGATAAATACAAAACTTAAGCTTTTATTTTAATTAGATTTGTTTCTAAAGCATAAGCAATCATTTATTACATTAATATATGTGAAAATAACATTTTAGCATCATATGTTTAGTATATTTAGTCCCTAATGCCGAAAGAAATGATCATTTGTTTAACATGCACGGGTCTGTCTCAGAGGATGCAGTACTCCTGAAGGGTCTCAAACCCTACATTTCGGATGCCTAGCTGTATCCCTCACATGTGGCACCTCAGAATGACTTCTAACCTTACCTGTGGTGTATTCAGTCCCTATTGCTCAATGCACGGTGTACATACTGCATACATGTGTCTTGAGAATGAGGAATGGGCCCCTGAGACAGTCATTTGCCTGTTTCACAAACAGGGACCTGGACCTAGACCTGGCCCGTACAGGGCTCAAACCCGCGACCTTGGCGTTATTAGCACCACGCTCTAACCAACTGAGCTAACCAGCCTCACGACAGTGCTCCTCTCTGTGCTGCAAAAAATCAAACTCAGGGAATTTCTTTTGTCCTCCTTTGAATAGAAAGCCGTGTAATCAGTGTACGGGCTTTCTCGTGCAGTTTCATGGTTCTTGTAACCCAAATCCTACACTGGCCTGAAGTGCCCCCCCATTTCACAGCATTTTTCAGCTGATTTAAAATGTACCTAAAGGAGAAGCATTATTGAAGACCATCAATTACCAAGAGCTTTTGTCAAAGGTTTTGGTGGTCATTTTGAATGACCACAGAGCGCTGTGACCTCGGTTTTACATCTCATCCAAAAGACAGCGCCCTTTTACAACACAGCATCTCCGTCACTATACTGGGGCATTGGGACCCGCACAGACCTCAGGGTGAGCGCCCCCCCGCCGGCACCATTAACACCGCTTCCAGCTGGAAGCTTTGTTTTTCCCTGTAGCTCATCCAGGTACTGACCTGGCTCACACCTGCTTAGCTTCAGTGGGTTTTCAGTTGCGAGTTGCAAGGGGATGCAAGTGATGGAGCCGCTCGCTGCAAAAGCCACTGCATTGGCCGGGAATCGAACCCGAGCCTCCCGCGTGGCAGGCGAGAATTCTACCACTGAACCACCAATGCTCAGTGCCTGGGCCTTCAAAAAAGACGCTTTTTTGGTGCTCTGTGCAAAACGCGTCGACATCTGCTTCCAGCTGCAAAATGCCATTTGCGGACGCTGAAGAACTTATTTCTAAGGCAGCGGGTACAAGCGATTGGGCGTTTTAAAACCACCAGGAACAGCAAAGAGGCGCGCTTCTTTGCTTGTGCCGAAACACACCGACTGAAAGTGGACAACGTAGTCGGCAGGATTGGAACCTGTGCGGGGAGACCCCAATGGATTTCTAGTCCATTGCCTTAACCACTCAGCCACGACTACAGCAAGCCCCACTGCCGCTGCGTTCTTGCTACAATCTTACCTGGATCGCGAGGCGCCGGCGGAAGCCTATTTCAAAGTCGTTCTCCGTTTCAAAAAAACATTTCCAAAATACAAGCCTTGCAGACAGACACGCCTCAGAGGACTTAAGGGTGGCTTCATGTCGGAATGATAAAGTCTCCCCGTCCGGACATGAAAATGCCACTTTGTTACACACAAAAAAAGAATCAACAACAGAGAAATGCCCACAAGCATTTGAAAAGCCGCACCACGTCGCACTTGAAATAACTCTTACATTAGTGGTAGACACAGGAATCGCCTTTTTATTTACGCTCTTACCAACGCGATGGAAAGCAAAACAAAGCAAAGCAGAGCAAAACAAAACGAACAAACGAAAACCCTCACGTCCTGCACTTGCATATAACCCCGTTACGTGCCCAAGCGGTATTGTACGTCATCCTAGCACTGCACCCCGGGTCGTACGGTATATGGGAACGAGCACACGCCACGAATCGTCTCGAATCACTCCCTACAGCTGTAAGGCGCCTTGAAGCGTGCACCCCCAACATTCTTCTTTGCGCATCTGTGAAAGGTAAACTCTTGAGCAAACTCTGAACCAGCTCTAAGGAAACTAATCCGATTAGACGTTACTTTGACTCATCTTCTTACGCTCAGTGCCGGATTGCTCAAACTCCAGCTAGGGTTAGGGTTAGCATTCCCACGCTACTTAGACACTTTGTTTACGCTCAGTGCTGGATTTTGGGAACTTCAGGACGAGTGGGAATTTTCTCCTATCTGTCCATTCTGTTTTGTTTTGGAGACTCTTGGCTGCCTATGTTGTTCAGTGCACCGTGAAGGAAACATTTTCCAAAACTGTGTCAGCTCAAAAGTTGTAAGAAAACCTCTCCAGGTGCTTTAACTCTCTTCATTTTTGTCATTTAATGTGACACTCGATGTATAACTGGAGCCTCACATATGCAAATGGTGAGGCTCCAGTTCGACACCCAGTTCCACACCACTTTACAGTATATGACAAAAGCATGGCAGACTGTGCCGGACCAGCTGGTAACTTCCGCTTATTTTGACCATATTAAACATTGGAAATCTTCCCACTTGCATTTGTGACACTTGATTTTGGCTCCACCTAAGACACTCTTAAATCTTCAAACACTTTTCTCTTCTCCCGCAACACACTTGTCTGTCGGCACTATGTGGCAGCGTTGCATGACAACCCATCTCACCACGGAAAGGAACCTAACAGCTTTGGTAAGAGAGTAGAATTACCTGAAGAATTGCTTTCCATGGAAGCAGGACCAAGCGATGTAGCATTTTTATAGTACCAGGAAAGGAGAAGCGGCACTTCGCCTTTGCCGCACAGGCACAAGGTGACGTGCGGCAGACGCCGTAGTCGGCAGGATTCGAACCTGAGCGGGGAGTCCCCAATGGATTTCAAATCCATCGCCTTAACTACTCGGCCACGACTACAGCGAGCTCGCCGCCGCCACATTCCTCCTATAATCTAACACGGAGTGCGAGGTGGCTGCGGAAACCTTTTTAAAGTCGCTCTCTGTTAAAAAAAAAACCTTTCACAAGATACATGCCGGCAGACAGACACGCCTCAGAGGGTTTAAGGCTGGCTTCACGTTCAAATGATAAAGTCTCCCCGTCCGGATGTCAAAATGCAACTTTGGCAGACAGAAAAAACATCAACAAACCACAAATGTGGACAAGGATTTTACAAGCTGCACCACACTGCACTTTCAAAAGCATTTACATTCGTGTTAGACGCAGGAATTGTCTTTGTTTTGCGCGCTTACGAACGCCATAGAAAACGAAACAAAACAAAAGCCCTCAGCTCCTGTACTTGATTATAACGCCGTTACGTGTCGAAGCAGGAATTTACGTCATCTTACCACTGCAACATGGGGAATAGAGGGAAATGAACACACGCTACGAATCGTCTCAATCACTCCCTAGAGTCGTAAGGCACATTGAAGGGTGCACCCCCATCATTAATCGTTGGGCCTCTGTAAAAGGAAAGCTGTTGAGCAGTCTTTGAAACAGCTCGGATGAAACACTTGATTGCTTCCATGTGCATCTGGAGCCCACTTCTTATTTTCACTTCACGCCGCCCAAAGCATTTCTAAAACAGGAGATTCGCGTTTGGGAATGCGCCCTGCCCTACAAATAAAACAGGTCTACGGGTCTGAAACCTGCTCCACGGAAAACAGTTCTGTTGCGCTTTTGATCAAAGGGAGATTCTCTGTTCTTACTTTTTGATTACATAACACCCAAAGGGGCTTCTTTGGAGCTGGATTCCAACCAGCATCCTAAAGTTTCTTGGCGGTATCCTTTACAGTCCTCTGTTCGGTCGACAAGGAACAGAAGGGGGCAGCTTTCCTCACACATACAGTGCAATGTACTGTAGTGTTCCCCTTCATTGAATTCGCAGTTCTGCATCAGACCTCTAACTCGTTTCCTTAGCTTGGATTTAAGCCACGAAGCAGGCTTCTACTGTATAAACGTCTAGAGGAATCACAAACTATTTGAGAGGCCATCATCCCAGGGGGAACTGACAAAGTCTATCCCTAAACACCTAGCGCAGTCTCTCGAGAGACTGTCAAAAATCGCTTTCTCCGTTTGTGCTGCAAGTAAGTGAAAACGCGGTCTCAACCCAGAGCCACTTGGCAGCAGTGGCACGTAAATACTGTTACTGCCACTGCTCGATACCGACGTTAGCCTACTATACCATGTTCAGCCACCGCTAGAAAATGTAAGGCTCTAGTACTGGAGCAAACAAAAGGAGGGCCAACGTCGAACGGGCACACATGTCAGACATGGAAACCGACAAGAGTGGGATTTGAACTCATACATGCAGAGCACAATGGATTAACAAGCCATCGCCTTAACCACTCAGCCACCTCGTGAACAGAACTGGGCTGTCCAGAAATGGGTTGGCGCGCTCCAGATGATCTTTTTCTTTTTTTTCCCTCGTACTCGAGGGTCCTTTTCCTGTTCCACATGCGATTTCAACATTTTCCTTGGGAGATGTCAAGCCAGCAAGCCACTGCTGTGGTTCAGTGGCCAGTGTGGAGTTCAGTGGCCCTGTTGTACACAGAAAGCACATTGAGCTCCTTGGACATGAAAAGTTCCAGATAAAAGCCATTTGTCATCCTTTCTCTTGGTGTCGATGTTGCTATTGTATGTAAAGGTGGCAACTTGCTCAGCGAGCAGGCGGAGCACACACCGAATGCAGATGTGTCTGAGTGGCGTGTCCAAGTGGCTGCAAAAGGACAATACTCCCGGGGTGCCGTGGCTTAGTTGGTTAAAGCGCTTGTCTCTTAAACAGGAGATCCTGGGTCCGAATCCCAGTGGTGCATTCTTTGTTCTGTCTTCTCGAACAGAACTGGTCCTTACAGACAACCGCCTACGGCTAGACTTAATTAAATGCAAGTATTCATTTCCTGTCTTGAATGACTTGTTTTTCTTAAAATGGATGCAACTTGCAAAACATGAAATACAAACCTCGCTAATCAGCGCTCGCGGCTGGCAAAAAAAAAAGAAGTCAGCAATGTTTTTTTCTTTAACCTTAAGCCTGCTAATGGAGAAGAAACTAGTCGCCACATCACATACATCCGTTTCAACGATAAGAAGGTAACAACTATCCTCACTCCAGAGTAAATCTCACGTTGAGGGCATATTTTTTTCCACTTTACCATGAGTCGGGCTCAGCTGCAGAGAGGCGAGAGCAGAGCAATGAGGTCAGGGGGACAGGGGAGTCACACGCTGGCGGTTTGAACACGCGGAAGATCACTGAGGGATCCACAGTATGTGGACCCTCCGTGCGCCATCATTCCACACTCCAGACTCTGAATCCTGCCATCCGAGTTAAGATCTCGGCGGAACCTGAGGCGCAGTTCTTTCTTAAAACGTAATCTGGTGAGCATTTCTAGAATCGTACTTGTATAGATGCAGCCTTTAATGTGTTGCTAGGTTAAAATTTATGACTTCTTGAACTTCAGTAGGCAACTGCCCTCTTGATTTCGGATTTAATTTCTTTATTACAGGGGCGCTTTTATGATGACAGAGTCATGTTCAGGTACTTTGCTTGATGGAGGAAGCTCATTTCGGACTCTGTGATCTGATCACCTGGAAAGGTCTGCTGTACTACTACAAGAGAGAAGTAGAGTCTGGAGGAAGGGACAATTTTATGATGCTTTGGAAGGTAATGTTTTTTTTTTCTTTGAAATCGAAATGAATCAGAATATCAGTGCAAAAGACAAACTCTTGGTTTGGTTTAAAGAGATATGGTTTTAAAACAGACAAAATGTAGAAAACAGGTGTTTCTCACTTTTGGAAAAGAATGGACCGGGGATAATATTTTACTAGTTGCAGTGCTAAGCTCACTGGGTTACAGTCCTGCAGTGTCACACCAGGGCCAGTGGTGCAATGGATAATGTGTCTGACGATGGATTAGGAGTTTGGAGGTTCGACTCCTGCCTGGCGCTGGTTGTTTTTAAACACATCAGCCTACTCCCTAAGTAGCCTGTGCTACTTACTGCATTGTAATCGTACCCAGTAAGAGATTTCCTTCATGTAAATGAACTGCACCTGACAGCTTTAGAAAAACACCTGGGCTCAGTACGGTGCTGAGAGCTCAAGTTGTGTATAATGTAATAATTTAGGTAGAATAGATTCTAATAATATAATGATCCAGTGTGCTGCACTACTTCACTGTTTCACTGCTCTATGCCTTCTGGAAATAAATCCTCAGACTACTTACTGCCCTGGGCATGTACCAATAAATTACAGGAGCACATCTATATATCACTGCGTTGAAGCAGGAGACACAATCACTGCAAACACATCCTAAATACAGTGTTCCAGCACCTTTGACCTCATCCAGAACGTATCATTTCTTGAAAGGAATTGCTGTCCGAATGCATATCTGAATCCCAAACAGAATCTCTAGTAAAATCCGATCATTTGTGAAACAGGTAAATGTCTTAGGGGCCCATTCCTCATTCTCAAGACACATGTATGCAGTACGTACACCATGCATTGAGCAATAGGGATTAAAGACACCACAGGTAAGGTTAGAAGACATTCTGACTATATTCTAAAATATTGGACTCATATTCTTATGATGGCAGACATGAGTCTGTGTTTAAAACCGGGGTTAATGGACATTATATGACTGTCAATTCTGTTTTGTTTTGGAGACTCTTGGCTGCCTATGTGGTACAGTGCAGCGTGAAGAAAACATTTTCCAAAACTGTGTCAGCTCAAAAGTTGTAAGAAAACCTTTCCAGCTGCTTTAACTCTCTTCATTTTTGTCATTTAATTGTCTGTCGGCACTATGTGGCAGCGTTGCATGACAACCCATCTCACCACGGAAAGGAACCTAACAGCTTTTGTAAGAGAGGAGAAAACGACCTGGCCTGTATGGAGATCGAACCCACGACCTTGGCGGTATTAGCACCACGCTCTAACCAACTGAGCTAACCAGCCTCACGACAGCAATCCTCTCTGTGCTGCAAAAAATCAAACTCAGGGAATTTCTTTTGCCCTCCTTTGAATAGAAAGCCGTGTAATTCAGTGTACGGGCTTTCTCGTGCAGTTTCATGGTTCTTGTAACCCAAATCCTACACTGGCGTGAAGTGACCCCCCATTTCACAGCATTTTTCAGCTGATTTAAAATGTACCTAAAGGAGAAGCATTATTGAAGACCATCAATTACCAAGAGCTTTTGTCAAAGGTTTTGGTGGTCATTTTTAATGACCACAGAGCGCTGTGACCTCGGTTTTACATCTCATCCAAGAGACAGCGCCCTTTTACAACACAGCGTCTCCGTCACTATGCTGGGGCATTGGGACCCGCACAGACCTCAGGTTGAGCGCCCCCCCACCGGCACCATTAACACCGCTTCCAGCTGGAAACTTTGTTTTTCCCTGTAGCTCACCCTCATCCGGGTACTGACCTGGCTAACAAATGCTTTGCTTCAGTGGGTTTTCAGTTGCGAGTTGCAAGGGGATGCAAGTGATGGAGCCGCTCGCTGCAAAAGCCACTGCTTTGGCTGGGAATCGAACCAGAGCCTCCCACGTGGGAAGTGAGAATTCTACCACTGAACCACCAATGCTCAGTACCCAGGCCTTCAAAAAAGACGCTTTTTTGGTGCTCTGTTAAAAAAGCGTCGATATTACCTCTTTCAAAAGGCTTCACTTTCCTAGTCACATTCCAAGGCTCATTGAACCCGGGCTGTTTCCTCCAGCGGTATAGTATTGCAGTTAGACAGCACGATGCCTGCAAGACTATGTCACGCTCTGACGAGACTGTCAAAAATTGCTTTCGCCGATTGTATTGCAAACCGGCGGAAGCGGGGTATTGGGAAAAGTTTTCAACTAGCAATAATCGCGCCTCGGCTAAACCTCACAGGCTACGATACTGCCAATGCGCAAATCTGACGGTTGCCAGGCAACCGCGGGGATCCTATGGAAATCGTTATCAATCGTCTCATGGCATGTCGTTGCTGTAACGCTTCATATTTGTCGTCTTCTTCTTCTAGCTTGAGGTTTTGAAGAATTTCATGACAGACAAGGGCTCCGTCGGGAACAAAGGGCGTTGTGAGAAAACCGTTGCTTATTTTCAGCAGCAGAAATACAACCCTTTAAATACAAGATGACAGAACAATGACGAAGGGCATGCCGGGAGGAACTCATGCACTACAGAGGAAAGGGGGCGGGCACGTACAGTTCACATTCAAGCCACAAGTACTCTTCTCGGATGTTGCACAAACAAATCCTAACGTCCTGAAAGCATTGCAGCATGTTTGTGTCCCACTTCCCGTGGCTGCAGGACGACTGACACGAACGGACAAACACAATCTGTGGCGTTTAGTGTGACATAGTCTTGCAGGCATCGTGCTGTCTCACTGCAATACTATACCAATGGAGGAAACAGCCCGGGTTCGATGAGCCTTGGAATGTGACTAGGAAAGTGAAGCCTTTTGAAAGAGGTAAAGCACTGCACAACGGAACTGAGGGAGAATCTTACAATGATTTCGAATGAATTCTGTATGCGTTAAAAGACAGCTATACACAGAAAACATGCAGGACACTGCTCATGATGTTTCCCGAGCCGAAACACAGTGCGTTTTTCCAAGCCATCTGACAAAGCCCGCCCACTGAAAACTGCAGCAGATCGTGTAAAGACGTTCAACTTTGTAACTACTGCACGCACAGGAAGCAGAATAAATTCCTCTTTTCAAACTGTCAAAGGTTTGCTTTGCGAACGCTGCAGGGCATCGCACAATCTCTTTTGAACGGGGACAAACGATTTCTTATGGGGCGCAGTAAGTACAGACGTTTAAAAAGCTCCACTCATGCCGACGATGCAGCATGAAGAAGCGCAACCTAACGTTTGACAGACAAAAGCCGGGCGCCGCTACGAGCAATATGAAATCAAACTGACAGCACACGGCGTTTCGCGCTGACTCAAAAGTGATCTCGACAGACGCTGTTCTCTGCATAACGCTGAAAGAGCTAAAGAGCGTTTCTGTTGAGACGTAACAAGCTTGTTTCTTTCTACCATGATGTTACCATGACAAAATCTGTCTTTAAACACCTTGCTCAGTCTCTGACGAGACTGTCAAAAATTGCTTTCGCCGATTGTATTGCAAACCGGCGGAAGCGGGGTATTGGGAAAAGTTTTCAACTAGCAATAATCGCGCCTCGGCTAAACCTCACAGGCTACGATACTGCCACTGCGCAAAGCTGACGGTTGCCAGGCAACCGCGGGGATCCTATGGAAATCGTTATCAATCGTCTCATGGCATGTCGTTGCTGTAACGCTTCATATTTCACAGCATATTCCCGCCCCCCAAAGAAAAGAGCGCCAATCAGAGAGGCGGAGACCGAGGACTCGCAGAGCAGACGGCCACAGTCGCCGTAATAAGAGCGATTGTGAGCGGTTTTAGTTTCTCTCTTTGACCAGCCCAGCTGCGCCCCACGCGAAGGCAGGGAAGCACAAAAATTGTATGGAACTCATTCATGTTCCTCTCCATGGAAATCTTTAGTAAAAGGCAAAAGATTTGTACGAGATGAAGAGAAACCAGAGTGCGTGGCTGGACAGCTGCAGGAGCCCAGGCCGCCTTCAAGGCCTCTGCCCTGCCGGTCGTGGTTGGCAATGCACCTGGCCTTACAAACGAGCCAGTGGGGCCCGTTCAGCTCTGGGCTCATCGCCTGCGGCTCTCGGCTTACCTGGCAGGGGAGATACCTTGATCAGCCTGTAGTTAGAGTAGTTGGATTGTTTTCTTGTTTTGTGGAAGCAGTGTTTGTTTTGCAGTTTGAGATGGCAACCTTTGGATCCCGCAAGAATGCTGTACGTTTTGAGCTTTTGGATGACCTCTTCATGGATCGTATGCAGTTCAGCAGAAAAGTGTTACAGAAGGAACGTGGCTTTGAACCTCGGCACTTGGATTTCATCTTCGCTCTCCCAGGTCAGAAAGCATTTGAGGTTGTTTTTGCTACCTATTCTCTGTTTGAACAATGTGTGGATGTGTTTGAGGCAAAAAGAGGGAAAGTTCCTGCCCTTGAGAAGATCAACTTGCAGCCTCTGACACAGAGAGAGAGGAAAACGGTGCATGTTGTTATGTTCTCGGAACTGGCAAAGACGGAGGACATTCACACCTGGCTTAAGCAGTACTGCACCGTCCACCATGGAACTGAGGTTAGAGATGTTGACGGTATAAAAACAGGAGCAAGGAAATTCGAGGTTCGCTTGCTACCGGACAATGTAAATGGAGGCTTAAGGCACCTGCCCTCTACAATCCGGCTGGGCGCCTGCAATGGCTATGTTTTTTATGTGGGACAACCAAAGGTGTGTCGGCGCTGTGGTGTTGTGGGACACCTGGCATCGTCCATACATTTCAAAATCCATACAGCTTGTGAAAGATGAAATCCATTTCTTGGTTGTCAGTGGAAAAAGATTGCCGGCTGCAAGAAGCGCAAGTGATTGTTTTCTTTGACCATAAACCTGCAAATGTAGGGAGCACAAGCGGCCGTCAGTCTCTGTGGCGCAATCGGTTAGCGCGTTCGGCTGTTAACCGAAAGGTTGGTGGTTCAAGCCCACCCAGGGACGCATGTCTCAGTTTTTCCAATGTAAACATCATCACCGCTAAAGAAGATGGCGCAGAAGGCTCCACAGTCGAAACGTTGTGCTTCTTTTCTTCTCTTTTCAGCATGGAGTAAACCTTTGCTTGATCCTTTGCAGCCTACGCATGCTGACACAGCTACCTTTCTCTTAACGCGCCTCAATCATTATTCACCAAAACCATCAGCAGAATGTGTCGCCTTTGTGGTGATGTCACTCCTCTGCTTCACAAATGTCCTTAGTGACGGACCATTTCTTTCTGCCATTTTTCCGGAGCGGTTATTGATTGCTCCATCATTTCCCTCATACTTTCCATCCCTAGATTGAAAAAAAAAAAAAAACAGAAACAGGCTGACAGGACGACAATCAAATTGCAAAAACTCATCAAAGCACTCGATAGAGTATTTGAATCCACAAGTAGCTACGAGCAACTTTGTCCTGGCTTGCATAGAAGTCGGAAAATGTCAAAAAGAAAAAGATGGTGGCTTTTTCATATCTGTTCTTTTATTTTTAGTTCGTTGGCTCTTCTGTCCATTGTCCTCCTGCCTGGCTCTTGACCTGTGACTGTCTGAACGCACACATTAGACTTTCAGGCGGGGGATTTGTCCTGAGCCTCTGTGAAAGACCCACCCACCCCCATAAATAACTGCTCTAGAAACACATGAATGCAAAACTAAACCACAGCTTAAAGAGGAGCTTGTCATGACCGCCAGGCAGTTAAGACCAACTCTTAAGCAATCTAAACAGCACCAGCAGCGGGTGATTATTAACAAACGCCGCCGCACGAGTTAACCCACCTGCACACACTCCACCGTGCGGTACGCAGTGCTATTTTTACCATCTTTACCTGCTTCCCGCTGGTATTGAGTCTACTCCTTGAGAGCTCTACCTGGCGTTTTTTCCATTACCTCGTTTATTCTGGATATTGGACTCCCCTTCTGCCTTTTCGACTTTGGACCTCGCCTCTCACCTCGGACTGTTTGCCACCAGTGTTCTCCCTGGATTACGACTTACCTTACGCCTCTTGACCACGAAACAAAGCAAAGCAGAGCAAAACAAAATGAACAAACGAAAACCCTCACGTCCCGCACTTGCATATAACGCCGTTACGTGCCCAAGCGGTATTGTACGTCATCCTAGCACTGCACCCCGGGGCGTACGGTATATGGGAACTAGCACACACCACGAATCGTCTCGAATCACTCCCTACAGCTGTAAGGCACCTTGAAGCATGCACCCCCAACATTCTTCTTTGCGCATTTGTGAAAGGTAAACTCTTGAGCAAACTCTGAACCAGCTCTAAGGAAACTAATCCGATTAGACGTTACTTTGACGTGTAAAGACGTTCAACTTTGTAACTACTGCACGCACAGGAAGCAGAATAAATTCCTCTTTTCAAACTGTCAAAGGTTTGCTTTGCGAACACTGCAGGACATCGCACAATGTCTTTTGAACGGGGACAAACGATTTCTTATGGGGCACAGTAAGTACAGACGTTTAAAAAGCTCCACTCATGCCGACGATGCAGCATGAAGAAGCGCAACCTAACGTTTGCATTCCTAGCAAATTCCTTTTATTTTTTGATAAATAAAGACAGTCTTGTTTAACAAACAACACACACAACATTTTACATTGTCAATTCAATTCAAATCAATGTATTTCTATATAGCGCCTTTCACAACAAGGTTGTCCCAAGGCACTTAACAATGCAAGTTGTTAAGAGCCTTGTGTCTAATATGCCGCCTAGGTAACGTGCTGTCTCTTTGAGGCAAATGTTTAAATCCTCTGAGTTAAGTGCTGAAGTTATAGTAGTCCTATCAGTATTGTTGCCTCCGATCAACAGATCCTCATTTTTCTCAGAGTTGAGTAACAAAAAGTTTTCACACATCCAAGTATTTCCTTCCTTAATGCATTTAACTAAACTGATAATAGAAGAGTTGTCGTTTGGTGTAAACAAAATGTTTATTTGAGTGTCATCAGCATATGAATGAAAGTTCATATTATTTTTTCATATTATCCTACCTAGCAGCAGCATGTAGAGAGAGAGAGCAATATTGGTCCCAGCACTGATCTTCTGGTACCCCAAATTGAACTGGTGACATTGATGAAGCAGTACAATTATTAGATATTTGAACATAATGAAAACGATGAGTTAAATGTGAAGTAAACCACTGAAGGACGGTTCCAGATAAGCCAACCTCAAACTCAAGCCTGTGTAACAAAACAGAGAGGTCAACCGTGTCAAAGGCAGCTCTAAGATCTAGAAGCACAAGCACTGTTGCATTCCCCGCATCAGTAGCTAAGAGAATATCATTTACGACTCTTGTTAATGCAGTTTCAGAAACCAGACTGAAATTTCTCAAGTATATTATTTGAATCCAGATACGATTGACGTTGGGCAACAACTATTCTCCCAAGACTTTTAGATTGAAATGGGACCTTTGAGACAGGCCTGTAGTTGTTAAGAACTTGTGGATCCAAATTTGACTTCTTAAGGAGCGGTCTAACAACCACTACCTTAAATTGATCAGGTACAACGCCTGACGCAAGCGATGCATTCATCATGCTAATTATAGGTCCTGCCAGTCCTTCGAGGGAATCTTTGACTAGCTGAGTGGGGATGGGATCTAGCGAACAGGTGGTTGACTTTGTCTTATGTCTGTGTTTATGAGTCCACCATAAGAAGAAATCTGAACAGGAGTGGTGATTATGCGAGGTCACCATGGAGGAAACCACTGCTCTCCCCCCCAAAAAAACCACCACTGCCCCTCTCAAGTTTGCTAAAGACCACATGGATGTTCCACAGCAACTCCTGGAACAATGTTCTGTGGACAGACGTGACAAAAGTTGAAAGTTAAAGGAGTACATCAACAACAGAGTGGCTGAAACAGAAGAAATTCCGTATTTTGGGATGGCCAAGTAAGAGTCCTGACCCCAATCCCATTGAAGTACTGTGGCGTGATCTGAAGCAGGCCATTCAGCGCAAGACATCCCAAAAATATACATGAACTGAAACAGTTTTTCATAGAGGAATAGGCCAAAATACCTCCTAACCGCTGCTCAGGTCTGACCAGCCGCTACAGAAAGTGGGGGTTGAGGTTTTTGTCATAAAGGAGGTTCCACTAGCTCCTTAATATAAGGGTTCACGTACTTTTTCCATCAATGACCTTGATTGTTTAAACCATTTGGTCAATAAAGAAACAGCAATGTCAAATGTTGGGCGTGTGTTGTTTGTTAAATCACACTCTCTTTATTAATTATTATGACTTAGATAAAGATAAGATCACATGTTAGGAGCCATTCATGCAGAAATCCACATCATTCCGAAGGGCTGTTTACAAAAGTTTTTCTCCCAACTGTATGTGAGAGAAAAGCAGAGACGCTCACTGAGTAAGGTGGGGTTGTAGCTTTGCAAATCACAAGGACATTTGTATGCTCAAAATGGGACAGGAGCACCCCAGATGGGACTCGAACCCACAATCCCTGGCTTAGGAGGCCAGTGCCTTATCCATTAGGCCACTGGGGCACACTGGGGAAAGTTAGGCAGCAGAAGGTTTACTGTGACCTGAGAAGGACCGGCATCCAATCACGGTGGTACACACACACACACGCTCTCACTCATCTGAGCTACACGGCTACCAAGATGATCTCAGGTGCGCCGAGCTGGTACGGAACATATTGAACTGATCGACGGCGAATTGTCTCTCAGACAGGCTTTTCACCTCTAAGCTCCCTGACTGACAGTGATCAGCTAGGTAGTGAAACAGTCAGCTGCTTCTAAGCCTTAAACAGCTGCATCGCGGCGCTTCCACAGAGAGATGATTTGAAAGCCAAACATCGCCCATTGGGAACACCTTACTATCACTAGTTTAAGAGACTCTTAAGGTCTTGAAGAGGTGCCTGTCTAATAGCATGCGCTTTGCAAGCTATAGGTGTTTAGGCTGAGGCAGAATGCCTGTTAACAAAATGTTTTTCTAAAGGGGCCTCGCACTCTTTTCCAAGCAATGGTCACCATCCCCACCGAGTGTCACAATGTGGTCATGTCCTAGGACATCACCTGTTAGTCTCCATTTGTCTGCCACCAACACTTTAGGTTACGGGGTCACAACCGCACCCCGGAGACCAGAGGAGCCGTTGGCGTTCTGGCGGCGCAGATTGGGCTGAAGGTGGGGCGCTTGAATCTCGCTGTTGGAGGCCGTCTGAAACTGACCCAAGCCTTTCCCTTGAATTAAATGTAAATAAGAAATGAACCCCAGATGCACATGGAATCAATCACGTGTTTCCTTTGAGCCGTTTCAGAGACTGCTCCAGAGTTTACCTTGCACAGATGCGCAAAGATTAATGATGGGGGTGCACGCTTCCAGGCGTCTTACAACTGTAGGGACTGATTAGAGACAATTCGTAGCTTGTGCTCATTTCCCTCTATTCCCCGTGTTGCAGTGGTAGGATGACGTAAATTCCTGCTTCGACACATAACGGGATTATAATCAAGTGCAGGAGCTGAGGGCTTTAGTTTTGTTTCGTTTTCCATGGCGTTCGTAAGCGCGCAAATCAAAGGCAAATTCCTGCGTCTAACACGAATGTAAATGCTTTTGAAAGTGCAGTGTGGTGCAGCTTGTAAAATCCTTGTCCACATTTGTGGTTTGTTGATGTTTGTTCTGTCTGCCAAAGTTGCATTTTGACATCCGGACGGGGGGACTTTAACATTTGAAGCCACCTCGCAGTCCGTGTTTGATTATAGGAGGAATGCGGCGGCGGCGGCGGGCTCGCTTTTGTCGTGGTCGAGAGGTTAAGGCGATGGGCTCGAAATGCGTTGGCGACTCCCCGCGCAGGTTCGAAACCTGCCGACTCCGGCGTCTGCCGTACGTCGCCTTGTGTCTGCGCGGCAGAGGCGAAGTGCTGCTTCTCCTTTCCCGGTACTATAAAAACGCTAAATCGCTTGGACCCGCTGCCATGGAAAGCAAGACTTCAGATAACCACACATTTTGCGTTCGCACCTCTGGTGCTCTACTTATGCCTTTGAAAACCTAATGAATAAAGCTGAAAGAACCGACACGATATGTAGGTGCTCGTAAAGCACGCAGTAAAGAACTGTTAACAGCAAGGGTTTCAGTGGGTTAACTGAGGAGAAGGCGTGATCACTAATTGTTGACTTTTTATTTGGTGTAAGAAACACTCTTACTGTGCATGACGTGCAACAAATGTAGCCACAGAAATTGCATCACGCTTTCATGTATGCTATTGCAGACCCCAACGTTGCCTAGATAGAAAACCGAAATAGCCGTGGGTTTGCTTGCTGGTCTGAAGGATCTCTCTTCGAATCTCTATCATTTGTCAATGGAAGTAAAAGGCGTTGCAATCTCATACGTTCAGAATCAAACCCGCAGCTGTTGTTCGACTTTATTTCTTGACTAATTACAACTGAGTGTCGCATGAGCAGTTACGTAAACTTGTCTGGTATATTTGAACACAAATGCCGTTCTTCAATTAAAACTAACAGTACATTGTCAGGGACATTCAGTTCTATACAAACAAGAGACCGACAAGAGAATATTTCTACCTTTCATGTGGACTACGTGTTGACTTACTGATCGGAATAATTGAAAAGTTCGGGTCCATAGCGGATGCAGTGCGTGCTAATTAAAACAGCAACGCTAAGCTCTCAGCACCGTACTGAGCCCAGGTGTTTTTCTAAAGCTGTCAGGTGCAGTTCATTTACATGAAGGAAATCTCTTACTGGGTACAATTACAATGCAGTAAGTAGCACAGACTACTTAGGGAGCAGCCCGATGCGTTTAAAAATGACCCGAGCCAGGTAGGAGTCGAACCTACAATCTCCTGAGTCGTAATCAAACGCGTTATTCATTGCGCCACTGGCCTTGGTGTGGCGCTGCTGGACTGTAACCCAGTGAGCTCAGCCCTGCAACTAGTAAAATATTACCCCCGGTCCATTCTTTTCCAAAAGTGAGAAACACCTGTTTTCTACATGTTGTCTGTTTTAAAACCATATCTCTTTAAACCAAACCAAGAGTTTGTCTTTTGCACTGATATTCTGATTCATTTCGATTTCAAAGAAAAAAAACATTACCTTCCAAAGCATCATAAAATTGTCCCTTCTTCCAGACTCTACTTCTCTCTTGTAGCAGTACAGCAGACCTTTCCAGGTGAGCAGATCATAGAGTCCGAAATGAGCTTCCTCCATCAAGCAAAGTACCTGAACATGACTCTATCTTCATAAAAGCGCCCCTGTAATAAAGAAATTAAATCCGAAATCAAGAGGGCAGTTGCCTACTGAAATACAAGAAGTCATCAATTTTAACCTAGCAACACATTAAAGGCTACATCTATACAAGTACGATTCTAAAAATGCTCACCAGATTACGTTTTAAGAAGGACCTGCGCCTCAGGTTCCGCCGAGATCTTAACTCGGATGGCAGGATTCAGAGTCCGGAGTGCGGACTGATGGCGCACGGAGGGTCCATGTACTGTGGATCTCTCAGTGATCTTCCGCGTATTCAAACCGCCAGCGTGTGATTCCCCTGTCCCCGTGACCTCATTGCTCTGCTCTCTCCTCTGTGCAGCCGAGCCCGACTCACGGTAAAGTGAAAAAAAATATGCCCTCAACGTGAGATTTAGTCTGGAGCGAGGATAGATGTTACCTTTTTATCATTGAACAGGATGTATGTGATGTGGCGACTAGGTTCAATTTTGTATCCTCTTTAAAAGATTAAGGACTGGGGTGAGCGTGATTTACCACCCTTTCAGCTAAGAACCCGACGTGCGCACCGTTTAAGCTGCATAAACTCGGTCGTTTAACTCTTCTCCATTAGTAGGGTTAAGGTTAAAGAAAAAAACATTGCTGACTTTTTTTTTGCCAGCCGCTAGCGCTGATTAGCAAGGTTTGTATTTCATGTTTTGCAAGTTGCATCCATTTTAAGAAAAACAAGTCCCGTTAAAGACAGGAAATGAATACTTGCATTTAATTAAGTCTAGCCGTAGGCGGTTGTCCATAATGACCAGTACTGTTCGAGAAGACAGAACAAAGAAGGCATCGCTGGGATTCAGACCCAGGATCTCCTGTTTACTAGACAGGCGCTTTAACCAACTAAGCCACGGCGCCCCGGGAGTGTTGCCCTTTTGCAGCCACTTGGACACACCTTTAGAAAAACATTTTGTTAACAGGCATTCTGCCTCAGCCTAAACACCTATAGCTTGCAAAGCGCATGCTATTAGACAGGCACCTCTGCAAGACCTTAAGAGTCTCTTAAACTAGTGATAGTAAGGTGTTCCCAATGGGCGATGTTCGGCTTTCAAATCATCTCTCTGTGGAAGCGCCGAGATGCAGCTGTTTAAGGCTTAGAAGCAGCTGACTGTTTCACTACCTAGCTGATCACTGTCAGTCAGGGAGCTTAGAGGTGAAAAGCCTGTCTGAGAGACAATTCGCCGTCGATCAGTTCAATATGTTCCGTACCAGCTCGGCGCACCCGAGATCATCTTGGTAGCCATGTAGCTCATATGAGTGAGAGCGTGTGTGTGTACCACCGTGGTTGGATGCCGGCCCTTCTCAGGTCACAGTAAACCTTCTGCTCAAAAAAAGTGAGGTAAAACCTCACTCTGCACAGTAAAACCTCAAAAAAAAAGTGAGGTTTTATTTAATCTCTGACCAAGGGAAACGTTTCATTTTTTCAAAGAAATGTTTGTTAAAAAGTAAAGTCATAGTTCGATGGGATTCAATCATAGACCGTGTGATATGGAAGTCAGGAACCTAACCCACAGCACCACCAGCACAGTCATATGCTGAATGCTGAAAAAGCACTACAGAAACATTATCGACAGACAATGTACAGCGTGTACTATTCTTGTGTTGCGGTACATGAATATAATTATATCGTTATTAATTTCAAATTTATAACTTTATTAACTTTATAAATTTATTAACGTTATTAATTAATTTCACGACGCACAGACAGGGCGCGGGGAGCCGCCGCCTGCAAACACAGCTCCAGGCAGGACTCCACTCCACAGGAGCCGCAGAGCAGAGGAGATGGGGGCAGCTTAGCTCCTGTGCAGAGACCTGAGCTGCTGTTGCTGCAGACACTGTCTTTTCTGCACTCGGGGTAGGAGTGAATGTTGAGTTGCCCTTAGAAATGAAGCAGAGCACTTCAACGGCACGGGTGTGTGTGTGTGCGCCCTGGTGATTCTGGGAGACAGATCGAACCTGGGCTAAAAGAGAGGGGGCTTAGCTGTCTTCCATTTGCTAGTTTAAAGTTGTACAACCCATTTGTATCTGCTAGGCGGCGCAGTCGCCGTGCACAAAGAACGCTTTGAAAAGCGTCAAAGGCAAGTCATTCTGAGTTGGTCGTTTGTGTTTTCCGTTCAGACGCGAAATGCTGAAATGATCTCTCGGCTCCTCGGTTGTCATTTCTGCTCCGTAAAGGAATCACAGCACCCGTCGGCTTCCAGCACGGTGGGTCGGGACACGATGCCGGGGGTCGGAGAGAGCGATGTCTTCCTCGTTAGTATAGGACCTGTCACCTGTCCCCACCTGTCACGCGGGAGACCGGGGTACATCAGGACGCGCATTGAAGTGAAAGCAGGATGCGCTGCGACATGCACTGTGCAGATCCCGCCACACTAAGAGGTGAGTGGGTCTGTTCGATCACAGCGCTAGGCGAATCCCCAATCCCCTTTTGTGCGTGGCGACAAAAGAAGGCTGTTTCCGCCCGGCTTTGAACCGGGGACCTTTCGCGTGTGAGGCGAACGTGATAACCACTACATTACGGAAACGGTGGTAAGATGTGCCCAGCGGCCCAGCGCTGAGCTTCGCCATTGCGATTCAGCTGCTTCCAGTGCCTTTATTGGAGTGTGCTGATGGACCGTGCTCTCTCTCCAGAGACCAGCACGCCTGTCATGGACGGAGCAGGAAAGGCGCCGCCACATTCTACAGCCCTCTCCACGCAATCGACGAAATCGGGCTACTGAAGTGGAGAAAATCGCCTCTCCAGAAAGTGCAAATATCATCTTGGAGAGTATAAATCCTATTGCCGAAGGTCAGCCCTGTCTACCAGAGTGACCCTCCCACCTCCTGCAGCGATGGTCAGCTCGTCTCACACGCGAGAAGTTTTGGCTGGAAACAAGCGCCCCCTCTTCTCGCACGGTTTGCACGTTCGAGAAGGATCTTCTTCACATTCGCCCATGCAGTTCCCAGTCTTGTGGACGAGGACAAAAAGAGCACACAAGGGCTCATCCAGGAGTTGAACCCAGGACCTCCCACACCCTAAGCGAGAATCATACCCCTAAACCAATGAGCCACGGCAGCACTTTCCAATTTATTCTGTCAGCGAGCTTGAGGACGGGGGAGAGGCGTCATTCGCTCGTCCAGTCAGACCTTCATCAATAAGTCAAGAAAGCCGCAATTACACGACTGCCTTGCAGACGAAGGGCAGTGAACTGCACCCGGTAAGAGGGGAACAAGCGGCACTAGGCGACACCGAGGCATGAGCCCCAGCGAGGGGGGTTAGCTTGCATGGTACAGCGCTCGCTTTGCATGCGAGAGATAACGGGATCATTTACCACGTCCTCCAGGTGTGTGCTTAGAGCTTGATGTGCCGAAAGGTGTCCTTTAGCCTGTGGTCACGCCTTGCATGGAGAGCGTCATGCAGCTGTCAATCATTTTGCAGCCACGCCCCCTCTTCATCTTCTCTCTGCCTTGAGCGTCTCCGCCACTCTCTCTTGACATTTCATGTCAGCATGTCAGAAGTCCGAGTGACGTTTTTAATGGCTGAGTGAGGGCACGATGCTGAAGCAGAGAGGCCACTTCAGCCAGAGAGACTTGTGCTAGGTGAGATCTGAAAAACGGACTCGCAACAGAAACAGACCAAAAAAGTATCGGTGAGATCAAAAGGCAAATGCAACATCCAGCAGAGGGCGTCTAAAGATTAGGGAACGGGCGACTGAAATCCATATGAGGCAAACTTTCCAGCTGTGTACTGCAGCTGGCCTCGTTGGCGTAGTTGGTAGCGCGTCAGTCTCATCGTCTGAAGGTCCTGAGTTTGATCCTCACACGGGGCAGGGCTGCTTCCTCTCTTGCTCTTTTCAAACACTTGCGGCAACTGTTCGCTCATAACCACGTCTGGAATGCGTGACCTTTACACGGGGGAGAAGCAACGCCGCATCCCTTTTCTAAAGAACATTCACATTCAGAAATAAGTCAAGAAATTTGCCATTACTTTAGCTCGCGCTGCTGTCAGCCTGCCCATGTTGCCAAAGAAAGATTCACTCGGCGTCAACATGACAGAACAGCGATCACTTGAAAACACTGTTCCACACTCCGTAAGCAAGAACTTCAGTGTTTGCAGTCACCCGATATGCCGATAGTCAAAGGAGCACAAAACATGAAGCGTCAAAAGACAAGATGAGTTGATGGAAAGAGCCTTGAATTGATGAGCACAAAAGTTCAGCTCGTACAATAGGCAACGAAGGTCCCGGCGTCATCATCGCACTTGAAAGGACTGCCTTGCAGACTAAGGGCAGTGGGAGGTTGCTGTTTTCAGATGGAGGCATTGGGATGGTGGGCCGAGATCTATTCTTCTTAAGGAATTCTTCATCGTGAAAGATCGGTCCACAGGTCATCCAAAGAACTTACAAATTTTTTGGACTCAGGGAGTCACGTGCTTCCGGAAGGGAGTGAAGTGATCAAACACATGACATGCCCCCTTGATCTCACATGCACAATTCTGCTGCAACATGCACAGCTACCATCCACACCAGGCAGTGGGGCTTCAGCAGAATTTGCTACGCCACCTGCAATTACATATCCAGCTGCACACATATACATGGCCCCTCTGTCCTTTTCAGGATCTCAAAAAAAAGCATAGTGTGGTTTTCCTGTAACCTGATTGACCGCATCTCCCTCAGAATGTGCCCCGTTGCATTCATTGCTGAAGCAGGACGGAGGCTAACGGACATGCCAGAACAGTTAGGCTCAGCGATCTCTCCAAAATATTGTGGTTGTAGTGGAAGAAATATGGTTTAAATTGTACCTTGGTATTTCAAACTCTCTCTAGAATGTTATCCTTTTCTATTTTATTTTGACAGGAACTGGCTAATGACACTAGATGAAAAGAGAAGAAAGAAATCACAACGTTTCGGCCGTGGAGCCTTCTTCAGGTGTGAGGGCTCCACGGCTGAAATGTTGTGTTTTCTTTCTTCTCTTTTAAGCATGGAATAGACCTATTACTTGTTCCTTTGCAGCCTACGCATGCTGACACAGCTCCCCACCTGAACTGCTAATGATGCCTGGTAGTTTGTGGTACTTGGGTATTGTCTTATGTTTGCTCAAACTGCATATGTGTGATTGCATATTTTTGGGTATTTTCATATGTCAATATTTAATTCACTGACATTCCTGTATGCTTGGAAGAAAGGTAGATTGGATTTGGCACAGGACGCCTGCCCATATTAGTTGATCATTGTTGGGCTGGAAAAACAATGATAAAAAGTGTATGAAAAAAGCTCTCTCCAATATTTCCCTTCTCTTCGCCATGGTTACACTGCCTGTTCTTTCCGTCTTTTGTCCTTCTACAAAGATTCCAGGGCTCTTTTTCCACCATAATATCAGAAGCCAAAAAATAACCATCTAATGTGTAAACAGCATTTGTAATGTTGGTAGCTGGAAGAGGTTAAGTATGTTTGCAAGACCTAGTTGATTACACCACAGACTTACTTTGTTGTTGTCAGTTTTTTTTTCTCTTTTAAAGGCTGTAGGTGGGGTGTGATGGACTGTACCACTATCATAGAAGATTTTTTCAGGACACATCCCAGTTCCATAGTAGAATTTATCAATAGTAGAATTCCATAGGACATTATTTACCAACATATTACCCAGTGTGAGACTCTGCCAGTAAACCTCAGAGCATTGAGTTCTCCACTGATAAAGATGGCTGTCTGAAGTCATGAAATCCACTGCTGGAATGCTTGAGAGACTGTAATTGAATCTTGGCTGGAATTAGGCTTTCTATTAGTGTTGATTTTTGGGAATTATGTGGTAAAAAGGGAAAACTCCTTTACTTTAGTCACTTTGAATGTTCAAATGTACAGAACCTGCAAAACTAAGCAATGAAAAAAATCCATCACCACTCTCATGATAGCATAACTCATAGTCTCTGCTGTTGTGTAACAATACACACTTTCAATTTTCTTATCGCCTGTCTCCAGAGAGAATGTTGTTAGTGCTGATGACCTTGAATTAGACCTTGTTGACTCTGTAAAACAATCTTCCTCTGCTTAGATTTTCACTCAGATTGATTTTGTTCTCAGATTATTCCTGGCAGGACTGAGTTTCTTGGAAATGAAAAGTGAAAGAAAAAGTACAGAAGATCAGCCCTTGAATATACAACATTGTGCAGTGAGATTGTTAAATGTATTAGCTGCTATCCCGTGCTAGAGCCTGTCGTGGTAAGCAGTGGATGACAGGATCTAGCATAGATACTAATGAAACACTGTTAATGAAAGATAAAACACTTGAGTCTTATTTTAGTTTTCCATTTCCCTTTCATTTGTGATGTACTGTACAACAGGCCACAGAACATGCACAAAAACAGATATGCACACATTCACACCAGGCAATGACAGTCTGCCCAGTCAGAATCTGAGCTGAGGTATCAGAATTCTGAATTCCCTGAATTCTGTCATGGATCATCCACAATAAGGGCAATGTTTGAACACGAGGATCCCCAGGAGAGAGCCTAGTAACATAAATCTTGGAGCAAAAGCAGATGATTATCTTCATAGTTTGTGTGGTTGAGCCAAAGTTGAGCATGAGGATATGTGAGTCACCATTCTTAGAAATGGATCCAACTTCAGACAGGCGTCAAAAGTAAGAGTATACAGTGCTGGGGCAATGACACTTCAATGATCAGAAGGATAACAAGAGTTTTAATGCATTGAAATTGATTTTCTGGTGATGCACACTGTCATGGAACTATTAATTTTTAAGGATCACTTACTGACGTCAGACAGCTGCCAATTCTCCAGACTGGAAGGATGAACAGTTTATCCCCCTAGGTACCATATTTCCATATTTCGAAGCATTGGAATAATACATGTCATACAGCAACATAAAAACAGGAAGACAAGTATCACAGCCCCTATAATCGGTGTTAGTAACTTAAAAGAAAAACATTCCCCCTGGCCCAAACAGTGATTCTAACCAGGAGAGAAAAGCCAGTGTATCTTTTATGCCTCTCTGTTTATTCACATTGTCTTTTAGTTCTTTCAAATGCTGAATAGCGAGCGTAAGATTTCCGTAATCATAGTCATTAGCTGGAATATATGTACAACAGGAGTCTCCTACTAAAGCATAGACTCCTCCAGATGCTGCATTTTGAAGGTCCAGCACGAACCTGTTCTGAAGTGCCATTAATCTAACTCCCCTTAATTCTTGTTTGATAGCGTCTAAGCCTTCTAACGTGATATTAATAAAAGAGTACATTTCATAAAAAGTCGCATGGGTGAGGCTGTAGAATGAGGCATTAAAGCACATATATAACAAGATGCATTAAATTTCTTTAACTTTACAGTATGATTTATAAATTTATACCACAAATTACTCATATCCCCCTCATTATCAGTTTCATTCAGCCAGTTTGTATACAAAGAGGCTTCGTGTTTAGATTCTTCCTCTTTTGGGGTGGTGACAGGCTTCTACATAAAAAGGAAAAAGGCTGTGCACATCAGTCCCAAGCAGGTTATCCCCATCTGTCCTTGTGGAGACATCACTCCTGTGCTTTGCTCAGTTCGTTTGTGACCTTTTTACAGTGGGAAGCATGAATCCAGGGCACCATTTCTGTGACCTTCACAGCAGTGGCAGTGGTCAGCAGCACCTGGTACAGCCCCCTCCACCTGAGTGAACACCATTTCTTTTTCCTGAAGTCTTTCACCAGAATCCAGTCTCCTTATTCACTCATTAGTTCTTACAGCACAGGTAAATCCCTGTGGGCTGGAGCCCAGCATAATCCTAGGCTTTTTTGGTCAACATTGGTCAACAGATTGGTCAACAACTGGGTAATAACTCTTAGAAAAATCTACACATTGTTCCCCTGCCTCAGCTGTGACGTTTTGCAGAACAATTCTAGCTGAAGTTGTAAAATTTCTCTTTGTTCCGTTCCTGCAAAACATCTTATTATGAACAAATAAACCACAATAATCATTTGCATCTAGGGGAATCACTCCCAAGGGTAACCCCCCTTAAAACTATATTGTTCTACCCATCAGGTTCTGCCACTAGATAAGAGAACCTTTCCCATGAAATCATTTTTTGACCTTCATGATCCCTTCAGGGCGTACAATTAGCACAGAAGCAGCAGCTTTAGTCCACATGTTTTTCAAACAGGATATTAACGATATGATCATAACGAATAATACCAGACCCACAAATATGTATTGAACCAGAGACCCTCTCCATGTTCCTAGCACAGACTGTAGCCATGCACCAATACCCCAATCATCTGGATTGCAGGATTTACGAAGAAAATTATTTTCGCAGTAATTAATTTATTATATTTACTATATTTATTATACACGTGTAAATTAATTACTGCGAAAATAATTTACTTCGTACACTGTGCAGAGTGCCGTATACTCCTAGTTGCGGCACACACGATACATACAGTAAAAAGCCTCAGGCACTGTGTTAGATGTGTTTTCGACGTTATATATGCGTTTATTAATGTCGTCGATTTTACGGTTGCAATTCGACGTTGATTATACGTCGAGGCGACGTATATATACGTATAGCCGTATTTTCGCCGTGAATATACGTATATTCGACGAATCAATGCCCACTGGGTAAACTCTTGAGCAAACTCTGAACCAGCTCTAAGGAAACTAATCCGATTAGACGTTACTTTGACTCATCTTTTTACGCTCAGTGCTGGATTGCTCAAACTCCAGCTAGGGTTAGGGTTAGCATTCCCACGCTACTTAGACACTTTGTTTACGCTCAGTGCTGGATTTTGGGAACTTCAGGACGAGTGGGAATTTTCTCCTATCTGTCAATTCTGTATTGTTTTGGAGACTCTTGGCTGCCTATATTGTACAGTGCAGCGTGAAGGAAACATTTTCCAAAACTGTGTCAGCTCAAAAGATGTAAGAAAACCTCTCCAGCTGCTTTAACTCTCTTCATTTTTGTCATTTAATGTGACACTCGATGTATAACTGGAGCCTCACATATGCAAATGGTGAGGCTCCAGTTCGACACCACTTTACAGTATCTGACAAAAGCATGGCAGACTGTGCCATGACCGGCAGATAACTTCTGCTTATTTTTACCATATTAAACATTGGAAATCCAACCACTTGCATTTGTGACACTTGATTTTGACTCCACCTAAGACTCTTAAATCTTCAAACACTTTTCTCTTCTCCCGCAACACTCTTGTCTGTCGGCACTATGTGGCAGCGTTGCATGACAACCCATCTCACCACGGAAAGGAACCTAACAGCTTTGGTAAGACAGGAGAAAAGAACCTGGCCCGTACGGGGATCGAACCCATGACCTTGGCGTTATTAGCACCACGCTCTAACCAACTGAGCTAACCAGCCTCGCGACAGTGGTCCTCGTCGGGCTTTCTCGTGCAGTTTCATGGTTCTTGTAACCCAAATCCTACACTGGCCTGAAGTGTCCCCCCATTTCACAGCATTTTTCAGCTGATTTAAAATGTACCTAAAGGAGAAGCATTATTGAAGACCATCAATTACCAAGAGCTTTTGTCAAAGGTTTTGGTGGTCACTTTTAATGACCACAGAGCACTATGACCTCGGTTTTACATCTCATCCGAAAGACAGCGCCCTTTTACAACACAGCGTCTCCGTCACTATGCTGGGACATTGGGACCCGCACAGACCTCAGGGTGAGCGCCCCCCCGCCGGCACCATTAACACCGCATCCAGCTGGAAGCTTTGTTTTTCCCTGTAGCTCACCCTCATCCGGGTACTGACCTGGCTCACACCTGCTTAGCTTCAGTGGGTTTTCAGTTGCGAGTTGCAAGGGGATGCAAGTGATGGAGCCGCTCGCTGCAAAAGCCACTGCATTGGCCGGGAATCAAACCCAAGCCTCCCGCGTGACAGGCACGAATTCTACCACTGAACCACCAACGCTCAGTGTCTGAGCCTTCAAAAAAGACGCTTTTTTGGTGCTCTGTGCAAAAAGCGTCGACATATGCTTCCAGCTGCAAAATGCCATTCGCGGACGCTGAAGAATTTATTTCAAAGGCAGCGGGTACAAGCGATTGGGCGTTTTAAAACCACCAGGAAAAGCAAAGAGGCGCGCTTCTTTGCTTGCGCCGGAACACACCGACTGGAGGCGGACAACGTAGTCGGCAGGATTTGAACCTGCGCGGGGAGACCCCAATGGATTTCTAGTCCATCGCCTTAACCACTCGGCCACGACTACAGCAAGCCCCACCGCCGCTGCGTTCTTGCTACAATCTTACCTGGATCGCGAGGCGCCGGCGGAAGCCTATTTCAAAGTCGTTCTCCGTTTCAAAAAAACATTTCCAAAATACAAGCCTTGCAGACAGACACGCCTCAGAGGACTTAAGGGTGGCTTCATGTCTGAATGATAAAGTCTCCCCGTCCGGACATGAAAATGCCACTTTGTTACACACAAAAAAAGAATCAACAACAGAGAAATGCCCACAAGCATTTGAAAAGCCGCACCACGTCGCACTTGAAATAGCTCTTACATTAGTGGTAGACGCAGGAATCGCCTTTTTATTTACGCTCTTACCAACGCGATGGAAAGCAAAACAAAGCAAAGCAGAGCAAAACAAAACGAACAAACGAAAACCCTCATGTCCCGCACTTGCATATAACGCTGTTACGTCCCCAAGCGGTATTGTACGTCATCCTAGCACTGCACGCCGGGGCGTATGGTATATGGGAACGAGCACACGCCACGAATCGTCTCGAATCACTCCCTACAGCTGTAAGGTGCCTTGAAGCGTGCACCCCCAACATTCTTCTTTGCTCATCTGTGAAAGGTAAACTCTTGACCAAACTCTGAACCAGCTCTAAGGAAACTAATCCGATTAGATGTTACTTTGACTCATCATTTAACGGATCCTTGTTAATTGGAGAAATCAATGATTTCGAATGAATTCTGTATGCGTTAAAAGACAGCTATACACAGAAAACACGCAGGACACTGCTCATGATGTTTCCCGAGCCGAAACACAGTGCGTTTTTCCAAGCCATCTCACCAAGCCTGCCCACTGAAAACTGCAGGAGATCGTGCAAAGACGTTCAAGTTTGTAACTACTGCATGCACAGGAAGCAGAATAAATTCCTCTATTCAAACTGTCAAAGGTTTGCTTTGCGAACGCTGCAGGACATCGCACAATCTCTTTTGAACAGGGACAAACGATTTCTTATGGGGCGCAGTAAGTACAGACGTTTAAAAAGCTCCACTCATGCCAATGATGCAGCATGAAGAAGCGCAACCTAAAGTTTGCATTCCTAGCACTGTTGCAACCTAGCACTGTTGCATTCCCCGCATCAGTAGCTAAGAGAATATAATTTACGACTCTTGTTAATGCAGTTTCAGAAACCAGACTGAAATTTCTCAAGTATATTATTTGAATCCATTTGATGTTGGGCAACAACTATTCTTTCAAGACTTTTAGATTGAAATGGGACCTTTGAGACAGGCCTGTAGTTGTTAAGAACTTGTGGATCCAAATTTGACTTCTTAAGGAGCGGTCTAAGAACCACTACCTTAAATTGATCATGTACGACGCCTGACGCAAGCGATGCATTCATCATACTAATTATAGGTCCTGCCAGTCCTTCGAGGGAATCTTTGACTAGCTGAGTGGGGATGGGATCTAGCAAACAGGTGGTTTACTTTGTCTTACGTCTGTGTTCATGAGTCCACCATAAGAAGAAATCTGAACAGGAGTGGTGATCATGCGAGGTCACCATGGAGGAAACCACTGCTCTCCCCCCAAAAAAACCACCAATGCCCCTCTCAAGTTTGCTAAAGACCACATGGATGTTCCACAGCAACTCCTGGAACAATGTTCTGTGGACAGACGTGACAAAAGTTGAACTTGTTGGTAAATGTGCACAGCGTTATGTTTGGAGATAACAAAACACCGCATACCAACTCAAAAATCTCATCCCACCTGGGAAGCATGGCGGAGGCTGTACGGCTTGCAATCATCGAGGGACCGATGAATTCCGAGATGTATCAGGAAATTCTACAGCAGAATGTCAGGGTGTCTGCCTGTGATCTAAAACTCAAAAGACGCTGGGTCTTGCAACATGACAAAAACAAAGGAGTACATCAACAACAGAGTGGCTGAAACAGAAGAAATTCCGTATGTTGGGATGGCCAAGTAAGAGTCCTGACCCCAATCCCATTGAAGTGCTGTGGCGTGATCGGAAGCAGGCCATTCAGCGCAAGACATCCCAAAAATATACATGAACTGAAACAGTTTTGCATAGAGGAATAGGCCAAAATACCTCCTAACCGCTGCTCAGGTCTGACAAGCCGCTACAGAAAGTGGGGGTTGAGGTTTTTGTCATAAAGGAGGTTCCACTAGCTCCTTAATATAAGGGTTCACGTACTTTTTCCATCAATGACCTTGATTGTTTAAACCATTTGGTCAATAAAGAAACAGCAATGTCAAATGTTGGGTGTGTGTTCTTTGTTAAATCAGACTCTCTTTATTAATTATTATGACTTAGATAAAGATAAGATCACATGTTAGGAGCCATTCATGCAGAAATCCACATCATTCCGAAGGGCTGTTTACAAAAGTTTTTCTCCCAACTGTATGTGAGAGAAAAGCAGAGACGCTCACTGAGTAAGGTGGGGTTGCAGCTTTGCAAATCACAAGGACATTTGTACGCTCAAAAAGGGACAGGAGCACCCCAGATGGGACTCGAACCCACAATCCCTGGCTTAGGAGGCCAGTGCCTTATCCATTAGGCCACTGGGGCACACTGGGTTGGGTCGATCACGCTGATGAAGAGCCAGTTTTTTTTTTCCTTTGATTTTTCAAAGGGATCCCCAAAATTAGGGAAGTTAGGCAGCAGAAGGTTTACTGTGACCTGAGAAGGGCCGGCATCCAATCACGGTGGTACACACACACGCTCTCACTCATCTGAGCTACACGGCTACCAAGATGATCTCAGGTGCGCCGAGCTGGTACGGAACATATTGAACTGATCGACGGCGAATTGTCTCTCAGACAGGCTTTTCACCTCTAAGCTCCCTGACTGACAGTGATCAGCTAGGTAGTGAAACAGTCAGCTGCTTCTAAGCCTTAAACAGCTGCATCTCGGCGCTTCCACGGAGTGATGATTTGAAAGCCGAACATCGCCCATTGGGAACACCTTACTATCACTAGTTTAAGAGACTCTTAAGGTCTTGTAGAGGTGCCTGTCTAATAGCATGCTCTTTGCAAGCTATAGGTGTTTAGGCTGAGGCAGAATGCCTGTTAACAAAATGTTTTTCTAAAGGGGCCTCGCACTCTTTTCCAAGCAATGGTCACCATCCCCACCGAGTGTCACAATGAAGTCATGTCCTAGGACGTCACCTGTTAGTCTCCATTTGTCTGCCACCAACACTTTAGGTTACGGGGTCACAACCGCACCCCGGAGAGCAGAGGAGCCGTTGGCGTTCTGGCAGCGCAGATTGGGCTGAAGGTGGGGCGCTTGAATCTCCCTGTTGGAGGCCGTCTGAAACTGACCCAAGCCTTTCCCTTGAATTACATCACTTGTTTCCTTTGAGCCGTTTCAGAGACTGCTCCAGAGTTTACCTTGCACAGATGCGCAAAGATTAATGCTGGGGGTGCACGCTTCCAGGCGCCTTACAACTGTAGGGACTGATTAGAGACAATTCGTAGCGTGTGCTCATTTCTCTCTATTCCCCGTGTTGCAGTGGTAGGATGACATAAATTCCTGCTTCGACACGTAACGGCATTATAATCAAGTGCAGGAGCTGAGGGCTTTAGTTTTGTTTCGTTTTCCATGGCGTTCGTAAGCGCGCAAATCAAAGGCAATTCCTGCGTCTAACACGAATGTAAATGCTTTTGAAAGTGCAGTGTGGTGCTGCTTGTAAAAACCATTTGTGGTTTGTTGATGTTTTTTCTGTCTGCCAAAGTTGCATTTTGACATCCGGACTGGGGGACTTTATCATTTGAACGTGAAGCCAGCCTTAAACCATCTGAGGCGTGTCTGTCTGCCGGCACGAATCTTGTGAAAGGTATTTTTTTTTAACGGAGAGCGACTTTAAAAAGGTTTCCGCAGCCACCTCGCACTCCGTGTTAGATTATAGGAGGAATGCGGCGGCAGCGAGCTCGCTTTTGTCGTGGCCGAGTGGTTAAGTGCGTTTGGGACTCCCCGCGCAGGTTCGGAACTCGACGACTCCGGCGTCTGCCGCACGTCGCCTTGTGCCTGCGCGGCAAAGGCAAAGTGCCGCTTCTCCTTTCCCGGTACTATAAAAACGCTAAATCGCTTGGACCCGCTGCCATGGAAAGCAGTTCTTCAGATAACCACACATTTTGCGTTCGCACCTCTGGTGCTCTACTTATGCCTTTGAAAACCTAATGAATAAAGCTGAAAGAACCGACACGATATGTAGGTGCTCGTAAAGCACGCAGTAAAGAACTGTTAACAGCAAGGGTTTCAGTGGGTTAACTGAGGAGAAGGCATCATCGCTAATTGTTGACTTTTTATTTGGTGTTAGAAACACTCTTACTGTGCATGACGTGCAACAAATGTAGCCACAGAAATTGCATCACGCTTTCATGTATGCTATTGCAGACACCAACGTTGCCTAGATAGAAAACCGAAATAGCCGTGGGTTTGCTTGCTGGTCTGAAGGATCTCTCTTCGAATCTCTATCATTTGTCAATGGAAGTAAAAGGCGCTGAAATCTCATACGTTCAGAATCAAACCCGCAGCTGTTGTTCGACTTTATTTCTTGACTAATTATAACTGAGTGTCGCGTGAGCAGTTACGTAAACTTGTCTGGTATATTTGAACACAAATGCCGTTCTTCAATTAAAACTAACAGTACATTGTCAGGGACATTCAGTTCTATACAAACAAGAGACAGACAAGAGAATATTTCTACCTTTCATGTGGACTACGTGTTGACTTACTGATCGGAATAATTGAAAAGTTCGGGCTCATAGCCGATGCAGTGCGTGCTAATTAGAACAACAGCAACGCTGAGCTCTCAGCACCGTACTGAGCCCAGGTGTTTTTCTAAAGCTGTCAGGTGCAGTTCATTTACATGAAGGAAATCTCTTACTGGGTACGATTACAATGCAGTAAGTAGCACAGACTGCTTAGGGAGTAGCCCGATGCATTTAAAATCGACCCGAACCAGGCAGGAGTCAAACCTGCAATTTCCTGATTCGTAGTCAGAAGCGTTATCCATTGCACCACTGGCCCTGGTGTGACACTGCAGGACTGTAACCCAGTGAGATCAGCACTGCAACTAGTAAAATATTACCTCCGGTCCATTCTTTTCCAAAAGTGAGAAACATCTGTTTTCTACATTTTGTCTGTTTTAAAACCATATCTCTTTAAACCAAACCAAGAGTTTGTCTTTTGCACTGATATTCTGATTCATTTCGATTTCAAAGAAAAAAAAAACATTATCTTCCAAAGCATCATAAAATTGTCCCTTCTTCCAGACTGTACTTCTCTCTTGTAGTAGTACAGCAGACCTTTCCAGGTGAGCAGATCACAGAGTCCGAAATGAGCTTCCTCCATCAAGCAAAGTACCTGAACATGACTCTGTCTTCATAAAAGCGCCCCTGTAATAAAGAAATTAAATCCGAACTCAAGAGGGCAGTTGCCTACTGAAGTTCAAGAAGTCATCAATTTTAACCTAGCAACACATTAAAGGCTGCATCTATACAAGAACGATTCTAGAAATGCTCACCAGATTACGTTTTAAGACGGAACTGCGCCTCAGGTTCCGCCGAGATCTTAACTCGGATGGTAGGATTCAGAGTCCGGAGTGTGGACTGATGGCGCACGGAGGGTCCATATACTGTGGATCCCTCAGTGATCTTCCGCGTAGTCAAACCGCCAGCGTGTGACTCCCCTGTCACCTGTCCTCTCTCCTCTGTGCAGCGGAGCCCGATTCACGGCAAAGTGAAAAAAAATATGCCCTCAACGTGAGATTTACTCTGGAGTGAGGATAGATGTTACCTTTTTATCATTGAACAGGATGTATGTGATGTGGCGACTATGTTCAATTTTGTATCCTCTTTAAAAGATTAAGGACTGGGGTGAGCGTGATTTACCACCCTTTCAGCTAAGAACCCAACGTGCGCACCGTTTAAGCTGCATAGACTCGGTCGTTTAACTCTTCTCCATTAGCAGGGTTAAGGTTAAAGAAAAAAAACATTGCTGACTTCTTTTTTTTTGCCAGCTGCTAGCGCTGATTAGCAAGGTTTGTATTTCATGTTTTGCAAGTTGCATCTATTTTAAGAAAAACAAGTCGTGTTAAAGACAGGAAAGGAATACTTGTGTTTAATTAAGTCTAGCGGTTGTCCGCTGGGATTCAGACCCAGGGTCTCCTGTTCACTAGACAGGTGCTTTAACCAACTAAGCCACGGCTCCCCAGGAGTGCTGTCCTTTTGCAGCCACTTGGACACACCACTCAGACACATCTGCATTCGGTGTGTGCTCCGCCTGCTCGCTGAGCAAGTTGCCACCTTTACATACAATAGCAACATCGACACCAAGAGAAAGGATGACAAATGGCTTTCATCTGGAACTTTTCATGTCCAAGGAGCTCAATGTGCTTTCTGTGTACAACAGGGCGACTGAACTCCACACTGGCCACTGAACCACAGCAGTGGCTTGCTGGCTTGACATCTCCCAAGGAAAATGTTGAAATCGCACGTGGAACAGGAAAATGACTCTCAGGTGCCCATTGCTCATTTTCAGACACATTTATGCAATACTTTCACCATGCGTTGAGCAATAGGGATTAAAGATACCAGAGGTAAGGTTTAAAAGTGATTCTGAGGTGCAACACATCAGCGATACAGCTAGGCATCTGAAATGCGGGGTTTGAGAGCCCTTCAGGGAACACCGTACCCTAAAGGTACCAGAAGTCATCTGGAGCGCGCCAACTCAGTTGGGACAGCCCAGTTCTGTTGACGAGGTGGCTGATTGGTTAAGGCGATGGCTTGTTAATCCATTGTGCTCTGCATGTATGGGTTCGAATCCCACTCTCGTCGGTTTCCATGTCTGACATGTGTGCCCGTTCGACGTTGGCCCTCCTGTCGTTTGCTCCAGAACTAGAGCCATACATTTTCTAGCGGTGGCTGAACATGGTACAGTAGGCTAACATCGGTATCGAGCAGTGACAGTAACAGTATTTATGTGCCGCTGCTCCCAAGTGGCTCTGGGTTGAGACCGCGTTTTCACTTACTTGCAACGCAAACGGAGAAAGCGATTTTTGACAGTCTCTTGAGAGACTGCGCTAGGTGTTTAGGGATAGACTTTGTCAGTTCCCCCTGGGATGATGGCCTCTCAAATAGTTTGTGATTCCTCTAGACGTTTATACAGTAGAAGCCTGCTTCGTGGCTTAAATCCAAGCTAAGGAAACGAATTAGAGGTCTGATGCAGAACTGCAAATTCAATGAACGGGAACACTACAGTACATTGCACTGTATGTGTGAGGAAAGCTGCCCCCTTCTGTCCCTTGTCGACCGAACAGAGGACTGTAAAGGATACCGCTAAGAAACTTTAGGATGCTGGTTGGAATACAGCTCCAAAGAAGCCCCTTTGGGTGTTATGTCATCAAAAAGTAAGAACAGCAAATCTCCCTTTGATCAAAAGCGCAACAGAACTGTTTTCCGTGGAGCAGGTTTCAGACCCGTAGACCTGTTTTATTCGTAGGGCAGGGCGCATTCCCAAACACGAATCTCCTGTTTTAGAAATGCTTTGGGCGGCGTGAAGTGAAAATAAGAAATGGGCTCCAGATGCACATGGAAGCAATCAAGTGTTTCATCCGAGCTGTTTCAAAGACTGCTCAAAAGCTTTCCTTTCACAGAGACGCAACGATTAATGATGGGGGTGCACCCTTCAATGCGCCTTCCCAGTGGACATTGATTCGTCGAATATATGTATATTTACGGCGAAAATACGGCTATACGTATATATACGTCGCCTCGACGTATAATCAACGTCGAATTGCAACCGTAAAATCGACGACATGAATAAACGCATATATAACATCGAAAACACATCTAACACAGTGCCTGAGGCTTTTTACTGTATGTATCGTGTGTGCCGCAACTAGGAGTATACGGCACTCTGCACAGTGTACGAAGTAAATTATTTTCGCAGTAATTAATTTATTATATTTACTATATTTATTATATACGTGTAAATTAATTACTGCGAAAATAATTTACTTCGTACATTGTGCAGAGATTCTAGACGAATTGCAGACCACATTTAGACGTCTAAGGTATGCGTTTAATAGATGCAGCCATTCAAAATGCGCGGTAAAAACCCGCGGTACAGTAACCTACCCACAAGCCACCGCGGGGCACCAGAGGGTACCGCAGGGCAAGTGATTGGCTGGCCAAAATGACCGACGGGGCACTCGTGGTGCATTGGTTGGTAGTGCAAAGATTTAATCATTTAATGTCTTTACTGTGCACATTTTAATCCGCTTAGTTTTGAATATTTATATGGATTTTACCACTAAAGGGAAATTTTAGTAGCTGAGCATAAAAAGAAGAGGAGCATAACGCATCTGAAGGTCATAAACGATATTAATTTAGGAACATAAACATTACTGTATGTATGTAAACTGTACTGTGTATGGCTGGTCTTGGTAGTTTAAAGAAAAAATACACACCAGTCTTCCATTTCTCCCTAAACATTTTAAGCATGAAAGTTTTATGAAACGGTACCCAAATATGCGATTGCTGTATAGAATGAATTTTAATTTAAAAAAATTATTTAACACGAACATTAAGCTGTTTACATCTTCCGCCTGAGTACAGTCACCCGTTGCTACCCAACGCAGAATGGTGATTGGCTGACACCATCTGACACCCCTCTGATTGGAGAAAAAAGACGTGCTGGTTTGCTATACATACTGTACCAGGAAGAGGATTTCTTTCTATTCAAAACGTGTATTTTAAAAGTTTAAGAAGTAAAAACCTTACAGCGTACACAGATTTCTAAACTGATCAGGATCGTTATCTTTGTCTTATGCATAATAATGTTCACCGTTCTGTCCAGCAAATTAATAATAAACTTTATTTTATATAGCTTTTTAAACGAATAAGTAATTAGATTGCTCATAAACCTAATCACTTGCTTTTTCTTTTTATTTAGGCTCAGATTTCAACTATAGATCGTATTATTAATAACCATAATAACAACCAACCAACAAAAACAACCATATAAACATAATACCAACCAAAAACATAGATAACAACCACAATACAAAATCAAATAATCAAACCATTTTACTCTCGCAAAGTCCTACAATTATCATAATCCCGCCCCTTATGCAAAACCAAACCTTCCTCCCATCCCAGTTTATCCTGTTTATCATAAACAAAATCCACCTCAATTTTCAACATAAAGCATTACACAAAATCAATACCTCAACACTCCATACTCAACAATGATAATTCACAAACAGCCAGAACATGTAACTACACATTCCCAAACAGACATAATTTCCATAGCCCCGCCCCTTATGCAAAACCAACATCCCTACCCTGTTCTGTCTCTCCCCTGGCGGTTGTAATTGTTTTTATTTTCAAATAAATTTTAGCAAAGTCATGTATTTTAAAAATCTTAAGATTTTTATATTTTATATTTATATTTCCATGATAGGTGTCGCATTTTAAATCATTTTCATAGTTAGAAATTATGTAACGCCCTGTTAAAAGCAAGGAAGTTTTTATGCCCGTTGAAGTAAAACAAAATGCCTGACAAAGTATGGCTTGGACAGATTCCAAGTGCTTGTACAAATGTGCTAAAGAAATTACAGTTTGAGTATACAGCTTGTCCAAAGTCATCCATTATTAATACTGTAACGCAACGGGGGCTCAGGCGGGCGCCCTTGCCGCATTAGGTCGGCCCCTGCACCGTCCGGGGCTCGAACCTGGGACTTCCGCGTCTCTCTGCAGCGACCTAGCTCCGTGAGCTAAAGAGAGATCTCACCACAGCCCAGTAGCTGTGGTCCTGCTATCACAGGGAAGGGCGGTGACGTCACCCGCTCTGGTACGCCGGCTCTTACACACACTGCTTGTCGGCCGTAGGCGTTACACTCTCCCCCGCTTAAATCGCCGTCCCCGGCGAAGGGCTATCCCACCCCACTTCTGACACCAATGTAACGCAACGGGGGCTCCGGCGGGCGCCCTTGCCGCATCTGGTCGGCCCCATCCCGACTGGAGGCTCGAACCCGGGACTTCCGCGTCTCTCTGCAGCGACCTAGCCCCGTGAGCTAAAGAGAGATCTCTCCACAGCCCAGTAGCTGTGGTCCTGCTATCACAGGGAAGGGCGGTGACGTCACCCGCTCTGGTACGCCGGCTCTTACACACACTGCTTGTCGGCCGTAAGCGTTACACTCTCCCCCGCTTAAATCGCCGTCCCTGGCGAAGGGCTATCCCACCCCGCTTCTGACACCAATGTAACGCAACGGGGGCTCAGGCAGGCGCCCTTGCCGCATCTGGTCGGCCCCATCCCGACTGGAGGCTCGAACCCGGGACATCCGCGTCTCTCTGCAGCGACCTAGCCCCGTGAGCTAAAGAGAGATCTCTCCACAGCCCAGTAGCTGTGGTCCTGCTATCACAGGGAAGGGCGGTGACGTCACCCGCTCTGGTACGCCGAATGTAACGCAACGGGGGCTCAGGCGGGCGCCCTTGCCGCATTAGGTCGGCCCCTGTACCGTCCGGGGCTCGAACCCGGGACTTCCGCGTCTCTCTGCAGCGACCTAGCTCCGTGAGCTAAAGAGAGATCTCTCCACAGCCCAGTAGCTGTGGTCCTGCTATCACAGGGAAGGGCGGTGACGTCACCCGCTCTGGTACGCCGGCTCTTACACACACTGCTTGTCGGCCGTAGGCGTTACAATACTATTAGTAATATCTTCAGTAAAGGCTTTGATGCATAAATATTTCTGATAAAGGTAGGTTGTGTACTTTTGTCCAACTGAGCAATCTTGCTTTCATAAAATATACCAACATTTTAATGACTGATGATTAACATGCTGTAATACACAGTTCAAAATTAAAGGCGGTTTAACAAGGCGACGCCGGATAGTTAGTCACGTGACACACGTGAACCGCGTGATACCCCGGTCGAGGTATGCCGCGAAATACCTCACCCATTTTGAATGGCTGCATCTGTATCGTGTGTGCCGCAACTAGGAGTATACGGCACTCTGCACAGTGTACGAAGTAAATTATTTTCGCAGTAATTAATTTATTATATTTACTATGTTTATTATACACGTGTAAATTAATTACTGCGAAAATAATTTACTTCGTACACTGTGCAGAGATTCTAGACGAATTGCAGACCACATTTAGACGTCTAAGGTATGCGTTTAATAGACGAATATTATACGTCTTTTGCCCACTGTGCTGCCCTCTTGAGTTCGGATTTAATTTCTTTTTACAGGTGCGCTTTTATGAAGACAGAGTCATGTTCAGGTACTTTGCTTGATGGAGGAAGCTCATTTCGGACTCTGTGATCTGCTCACCTGGAAAGGTCTGCTGTACTACTACAAGAGAGAAGTAGAGTCTGGAAGAAGGGACAATTTTATGATGCTTTGGAAGATAATGTTTTTTTTTTCTTTGAAATCGAAATGAATCAGAATATCAGTGCAAAAGACAAACTCTTGGTTTGGTTTAAAGAGATATGGTTTTAAAACAGACAAAATGTAGAAAACAGGTGTTTCTCACTTTTGGAAAAGAATGGACCGGGGTAATATTTTACTAGTTGCAGTGCTGATCTCACTGGGTTACAGTCCTGCAGTGGCACACCAGGGCCAGTGGTGCAATGGATAATGTATCTGACTATGGATTAGGAGTTTGGAGGTTCGACTCCCTAAGTAGCCTGTGCTACTTACTGCATTGTAATCGTACCCAGTAAGAGATTTCCTTCATGTAAATGAACTGCACCTGACAGCTTTAGAAAAACACCTGGGCTCAGTACGGTGCTGAGAGCTCAAGTTGTGTATAATGTAATAATTTAAGTAGAATAGATTCTAATAATATAATGATCCAGTGTGTTGCACTACTTCACTGCTTCACTGCTCTATGCCGTCTGGAAATAAATCCTCAGACTACTTACTGCCCTGGGAATGTACCAATAAATTACAGGAGCACATCTATATATCACTGCGTTGAAGCAGGAGACACAATCACTGCAAACACATCCTAAATACAGTGTTCCAGCACCTTTGACCTCATCCAGAATGTATCATTTCTTGAAAGGAATTGCTGTCCGAATGCACATCTGAATCCCAAACAGAATCTCTAGTAAAATACGATCATTTGTGAAACAGGTAAATGTCTCAGGGGCCCATTCCTCATTCTCAAGACACATGTATGCAGTACGTACACCATGCGTTGAGCAATAGGGATTAAAGACACCACAGGTAAGGTTAGAAGACATTCTGACTATATTCTAAAATATTGGACTCATATTCTTATGATGGCAGACATGAGTCTGTGTTTAAAACCGGGGTTAATGGACATTATATGACTGTCAATTCTGTTTTGTTTTGGAGACTCTTGGCTGCCTATGTGGTACAGTGCAGCGTGAAGAAAACATTTTCCAAAACTGTGTCAGCTCAAAAGTTGTAAGAAAACCTTTCCAGCTGCTTTAACTCTCTTCATTTTTGTCATTTAATTGTCTGTCGGCACTATGTGGCAGCGTTGCATGACAACCCATCTCACCACGGAAAGGAACCTAACAGCTTTTGTAAGAGAGGAGAAAACGACCTGGCCTGTATGGAGATCGAACCCACGACCTTGGCGGTATTAGCACCACGCTCTAACCAACTGAGCTAACCAGCCTCACGACAGCAATCCTCTCTGTGCTGCAAAAAATCGAACTCAGGGAATTTCTTTTGCCCTCCTTTGAATAGAAAGCCGTGTAATTCAGTGTACGGGCTTTCTCGTGCAGTTTCATGGTTCTTGTAACCCAAATCCTACACTGGCGTGAAGTGACCCCCCATTTCACAGCATTTTTCAGCTGATTTAAAATGTACCTAAAGGAGAAGCATTATTGAAGACCATCAATTACCAAGAGCTTTTGTCAAAGGTTTTGGTGGTCATTTTTAATGACCACAGAGCGCTGTGACCTCGGTTTTACATCTCATCCAAGAGACAGCGCCCTTTTACAACACAGCGTCTCCGTCACTATGCTGGGGCATTGGGACCCGCACAGACCTCAGGTTGAGCGCCCCCCCACCGGCACCATTAACACCACTTCCAGCTGGAAACTTTGTTTTTCCCTGTAGCTCACCCTCATCCGGGTACTGACCTGGCTAACAAATGCTTTGCTTCAGTGGGTTTTCAGTTGCGAGTTGCAAGGGGATGCAAGTGATGGAGCCGCTCGCTGCAAAAGCCACTGCTTTGGCTGGGAATCGAACCAGAGCCTCCCACGTGGGAAGTGAGAATTCTACCACTGAACCACCAATGCTCAGTACCCAGGCCTTCAAAAAAGACGCTTTTTTGGTGCTCTGTTAAAAAAGCGTCGACATTACCTCTTTCAAAAGGCTTCACTTTCCTAGTCACATTCCAAGGCTCATTGAACCCGGGCTGTTTCCTCCAGCGGTATAGTATTGCAGTTAGACAGCACGATGCCTGCAAGACTATGTCACGCTCTGACGAGACTGTCAAAAATTGCTTTCACCGATTGTATTGCAAACCGGCGGAAGCGGGGTATTGGGAAAAGTTTTCAACTAGCAATAATCGCGCCTCGGCTAAACCTCACAGGCTACGATACTGCCAATGCACAAGTCTGACGGTTGCCAGGCAACCGCGGGGATCCTATGGAAATCGTTATCAATCGTCTCATGGCATGTCGTTGCTGTAACGCTTCATATTTGTCGTCTTCTTCTTCTAGCTTGAGGTTTTGAAGAATTTCATGACAGACAAGGGCTCCGTCGGGAACAAAGGGCGTTGTGAGAAAACCGTTGCTTATTTTCAGCAGCAGAAATACAACCCTTTAAATACAAGATGACAGAACAATGACGAAGGGCATGCCGGGAGGAACTCATGCACTACAGAGGAAAGGGGGCGGGCACGTACAGTTCACATTCAAGCCACAAGTACTCTTCTCGGATGTTGCACAAACAAATCCTAACGTCCTGAAAGCATTGCAGCATGTTTGTGTCCCACTTCCCGTGGCTGCAGGACGACTGACACGAACGGACAAACACAATCTGTGGCGTTTAGTGTGACATAGTCTTGCAGGCATCGTGCTGTCTCACTGCAATACTATACCGCTGGAGGAAACAGCCCGGGTTCGATGAGCCTTGGAATGTGACTAGGAAAGTGAAGCCTTTTGAAAGAGGTAAAGCACTGCACAACGGAACTGAGGGAGAATCTTACAATGATTTCGAATGAATTCTGTATGCGTTAAAAGACAGCTATACACAGAAAACATGCAGGACACTGCTCATGATGTTTCCCGAGCCGAAACACAGTGCGTTTTTCCAAGCCATCTGACAAAGCCCGCCCACTGAAAACTGCAGCAGATCGTGTAAAGACGTTCAACTTTGTAACTACTGCACGCACAGGAAGCAGAATAAATTCCTCTTTTCAAACTGTCAAAGGTTTGCTTTGCGAACGCTGCAGGGCATCGCACAATCTCTTTTGAACGGGGACAAACGATTTCTTATGGGGCGCAGTAAGTACAGACGTTTAAAAAGCTCCACTCATGCCGACGATGCAGCATGAAGAAGCGCAACCTAACGTTTGACAGACAAAAGCCGGGCGCCGCTACGAGCAATATGAAATCAAACTGACAGCACACGGCGTTTCGCGCTGACTCAAAAGTGATCTCGACAGACGCTGTTCTCTGCATAACGCTGAAAGAGCTAAAGAGCGTTTCTGTTGAGACGTAACAAGCTTGTTTCTTTCTACCATGATGTTACCATGACAAAATCTGTCTTTAAACACCTTGCTCAGTCTCTGACGAGACTGTCAAAAATTGCTTTCGCCGATTGTATTGCAAACCGGCGGAAGCGGGGTATTGGGAAAAGTTTTCAACTAGCAATAATCGCGCCTCGGCTAAACCTCACAGGCTACGATACTGCCACTGCGCAAAGCTGACGGTTGCCAGGCAACCGCGGGGATCCTATGGAAATCGTTATCAATCGTCTCATGGCATGTCGTTGCTGTAACGCTTCATATTTCACAGCATATTCCCGCCCCCCAAAGAAAAGAGCGCCAATCAGAGAGGCGGAGACCGAGGACTCGCAGAGCAGACGGCCACAGTCGCCGTAATAAGAGCGATTGTGAGCGGTTTTAGTTTCTCTCTTTGACCAGCCCAGCTGCGCCCCACCCGAAGGCAGGGAAGCACAAAAATTGTATGGAACTCATTCATGTTCCTCTCCATGGAAATCTTTAGTAAAAGGCAAAAGATTTGTACGAGATGAAGAGAAACCAGAGTGCGTGGCTGGACAGCTGCAGGAGCCCAGGCCGCCTTCAAGGCCTCTGCCCTGCCGGTCGTGGTTGGCAATGCACCTGGCCTTACAAACGAGCCAGTGGGGCCCGTTCAGCTCTGGGCTCATCGCCTGCGGCTCTCGGCTTACCTGGCAGGGGAGATACCTTGATCAGCCTGTAGTTAGAGTAGTTGGATTGTTTTCTTGTTTTGTGGAAGCAGTGTTTGTTTTGCAGTTTGAGATGGCAACCTTTGGATCCCGCAAGAATGCTGTACGTTTTGAGCTTTTGGATGACCTCTTCATGGATCGTATGCAGTTCAGCAGAAAAGTGTTACAGAAGGAACGTGGCTTTGAACCTCGGCACTTGGATTTCATCTTCGCTCTCCCAGGTCAGAAAGCATTTGAGGTTGTTTTTGCTACCTATTCTCTGTTTGAACAATGTGTGGATGTGTTTGAGGCAAAAAGAGGGAAAGTTCCTGCCCTTGAGAAGATCAACTTGCAGCCTCTGACACAGAGAGAGAGGAAAACGGTGCATGTTGTTATGTTCTCGGAACTGGCAAAGACGGAGGACATTCACACCTGGCTTAAGCAGTACTGCACCGTCCACCATGGAACTGAGGTTAGAGATGTTGACGGTATAAAAACAGGAGCAAGGAAATTCGAGGTTCGCTTGCTACCGGACAATGTAAATGGAGGCTTAAGGCACCTGCCCTCTACAATCCGGCTGGGCGCCTGCAATGGCTATGTTTTTTATGTGGGACAACCAAAGGTGTGTCGGCGCTGTGGTGTTGTGGGACACCTGGCATCGTCCATACATTTCAAAATCCATACAGCTTGTGAAAGATGAAATCCATTTCTTGGTTGTCAGTGGAAAAAGATTGCCGGCTGCAAGAAGCGCAAGTGATTGTTTTCTTTGACCATAAACCTGCAAATGTAGGGAGCAGTCTCTGTGGCGCAATCGGTTAGCGCGTTCGGCTGTTAACCGAAAGGTTGGTGGTTCAAGCCCACCCAGGGACGCATGTCTCAGTTTTTCCAATGTAAACATCATCACCGCTAAAGAAGATGGCGCAGAAGGCTCCACAGTCGAAACGTTGTGCTTCTTTTCTTCTCTTTTCAGCATGGAGTAAACCTTTGCTTGATCCTTTGCAGCCTACGCATGCTGACACAGCTACCTTTCTCTTAACGCGCCTCAATCATTATTCACCAAAACCATCAGCAGAATGTGTCGCCTTTGTGGTGATGTCACTCCTCTGCTTCACAAATGTCCTTAGTGACGGACCATTTCTTTCTGCCATTTTTCCGGAGCGGTTATTGATTGCTCCATCATTTCCCTCATACTTTCCATCCCTAGATTGAAAAAAAAAAAAACAGAAACAGGCTGACAGGACGACAATCAAATTGCAAAAACTCATCAAAGCACTCGATAGAGTATTTGAATCCACAAGTAGCTACGAGCAACTTTGTCCTGGCTTGCATGAAAGTCGGAAAATGTCAAAAAGAAAAAGATGGTGGCTTTTTCATATCTGTTCTTTTATTTTTAGTTCGTTGGCTCTTCTGTCCATTGTCCTCCTGCCTGGCTCTTGACCTGTGACTGTCTGAACGCACACATTAGACTTTCAGGCGGGGGATTTGTCCTGAGCCTCTGTGAAAGACCCACCCACCCCCATAAATAACTGCTCTAGAAACACATGAATGCAAAACTAAACCACAGCTTAAAGAGGAGCTCCAACTCAGTGCCATACTAATGTAAACGAAGTAATACTAAGACATGTTCTTATGGATTTGTCTTACCTTGAGATATGTAATTGGATTTCAGGATTAACTTCCTCATTCAATGTACTGGTGATTCTTTGCCTGGTCAGTACCTGGGTGGGAGACCTCCAGCGAACAATTAAGCTTGCTGCTGGAAGTGGTGTTAAGAGACTCTTAGGATCTTCCAGAGGTGTCTGTCCAATAGCACTAGTTGCCTTAGAGCTGGCTCAAACATTGCTCAAGAGTCTACCTTTCACAGATGCGCAAAGATGAATGATGGGGGTGCACGCTTCAAGGAGCCTTCCAACTGTAGGGACCGATTAGAGACGATCCGTAGCATGTGTTCGTTTCCATATACGCCCCGTGTCTCAACGGTAGGACAGAGTCAAATACTGCCTCGACACGTAACAGCGTTATATTAAACCGCAGGACTTGAGGGCTGTTTTGTTTGAATGTTCAAGGCATTGGTAAGAGCGTAGGTCAAGGGCCATTGGTGCATCTCCTGTAACTGGAGTAAAAATGCTATTCAAAGTGCAGTGACTAAAATCGTCGTCCACATGTCTCCGTTGTTGATTGCTTTCTGTCTAAGAACGTTCTGTTTTCATGTCCGAACGGGGAGACTTTATCATTCCAACTTGAAGCCACCCTTAAGTCCTCTGAGGTGTGTGTGTGTGTGTGTGCTTGCACGTATGGCGTAAAAGGTTTCTTAAACGGAGAGCGAACTTGAAAAAAGTTGCCTCCGCTGCTGCCGCCGCCTCGCACTCCCTGTTCCATTGTAGCAAGAAGGCAGCGGCCGCGGCGCTCGCTGTACTCGTGGCCGAGTGGTTAAGGTGACGGACTTGAAATCTGTTGGGGTCTCCCCGCGCAGGTTCAAATCCTGCCGACTACGGCGTCCTTTGCATTTGGTTGCGTGCGTGCGTGTAAAAGGACCAGCGCCGTTTCGTTTTCGCTGGGACCTTTAACACTCTAAATCGCCTGGACCCGCAGCCTGTGAAATCGATTCTTCAGCACCCACGAAGGACGCTTTGCCGCTGGACACAGATAACAATGCTTTTCTGCAACGAGCTTTCCAGCTGAATTTTCTCGGCAGCTCCGTACTGAACCTGTTCTCCATTGCAACATAGCGGAGGCTCGTCACGTCTATAGCAAGGCTGTGTAGGACCGCATACGCCACAGTGACTTGTACACAAACCACATGAAAGGCAAGCAAAATACACTTTTAAAATTCCAAAGACTCACAAGGTCAGAGAAACAGCGATGACCTGAACAGATCTGTTACAGAAGTCTAGGTTGACCTTTTTAGAGCTGTAATTGCATTTTTGTTTAATAGAAGATCAAATCTACTCGCATGTACCAGCACCTTACAGTTTATTGATGTTAATTCTGTTTAAGTAATAAGATTGCTAACGATGTTGGACTTTAGCCGGTGTTTTTTAGAACAAATTGCTTACACTTCTGTAAGGAATACGCAGTACGTGCCTTTGTCAGTCATTGCTCACCATACCTGTAACTTTCTTATCTAACTCACTTCCTCAAATGGTGAAGGTCCACAAACATAAATGAAAAAAAAAACCCTTGTTGTAGATGAGGTGCACAAAAAAGCAGCCCCTGATAGTGTATAACACATTTATACTATTGCAGAGACACATGTAACATATATATATATAATGTATATATATGAAACAGAAATAGAAACAGAAACAGGAATCGCTTACTCACCTGGAGAATCTCTGTAGGAATATCTAGCATTTATCAATGGAAATAAAAGCTGCTTTAATACAGTGCATGTTCAAACTCAAACCCTCAGCTGCTGTTCTTGTTTGTTTTGGGACAAATTGCAACTGAGCATCGCATGAGCCGTTACGTACCCTTATCTGTTAGGGAATTTCAAGGGAGGAGTTAGGTCAGAATGGGTAGGCTGCAAAACAACAAGTAAAGATTTATTCCAAGATGAAACGTTGTGGCGGTTTTCTTATCTTTTCAGCATGGACTAAACATTTACGTTTTCCTTATATGCTATATATGTATATATTAGCACCAATGTCATTCTTAAAAACTAACATGAAATTGTCAGGGACATTCAGCTATATACAAAGACGAGACAGACAAAGTAATAATTCTGTATTAACGTGGCCTACATATTGACGCAATGATCGAACTATCTGACATGTTCTGATTCAGATCCCCTGCAGTTCATGCCAATTAGAACAATAGCAATGCTGAGTCCTCCCCACCCTACTGAGCACAAATTCAGCTGCTCTCCAGTTCTTTTCTGCAAGTTTTTTCATTGCAATTGAGCTCGGAGCTGGAGATGATCTCCATACAGTTCTGTGTTCACCAGCCCGCACTTGCGTGCTAATTTACGGGTTGTGGCAAATGCTTTTCTATAGTTCATATACATGACGGCAACCTGTTACCGAGGAACCTAAGAGGTTTAAAAGCCTCGCGAGCCAGGCAGGACTCGAACTTACAATCTTCTGATCCAAAGTCAGAAGCGTTATCCATTACGCCACTGGCCCATAGAACACGTGCTTGCACTCCACCACAGAGAGCTCTACACTGCTACTAGTAGTACACTTCCCCATCTAAATTTTCACAGCAAGAAACTTGTGTTTCCTACTATTTTTATCAGGTTTAAAATATCATCTCCTTAAAACAGAAAAAGTGTTGATGTGTCGTGCTGAAATTCCGATTGATTTTGAATTCAAAGAAAAAAGGTTTTCTTCCAAAACACCATGAAATTGTCACATCTTGCAGACAATAGGTGTATTCCATGTTGAAAAGAGAAGAAAGAAAACCATGGAGCCTTTTACAGGTGTGAGGCTTCTTCAGGTGTGAGAAGACCTCACAGTCGAAACGCTGTGTTTCCGTTTTTCTCTTTTCAGCATGCAATAAACCTATTACTTGTTCCTTTGCAGCCGAGGCATGCTGACGTAGGTACCCAGCTGAACATCTTGCAGACTCTACAGTACTTCTCTCCTGTAGAAGTAAAGCAGGGCTTGCTGGGTGAGCTTTTGCTCCGGTAAATTAGGTCACGTGTCATGTTAAATCACTTCTTCTAAACACAACATTTGCTGGTGCTAGCTTTCCCCATGAAAAGAGACATTTCCCTTACAGTACATGACATATCGTTTTTATTCTATCAATAAGTATAGAAATTAAACAAAAGAAAAAATGGTGTCGCCAAAGAATGCACAGCTCTGTCGCCTTGGGGAGGTGTCAAGGGCATTGAGCTCCTTGGACATGAAAAGTGCCCGATAAATGCCATTTCTCATCATTTCTCTTGGCGTCAGTTCTGCTATTAAATGGGACGGAGGCAACGGGCTCAGAGAGCAGGTTAAGTGCACACCGAACGCAGATGTGTCCAAGTGTCTGTAAAAGCGCGGTGCTCCGCTGGCGCTGTTCCCTAGTGGCTTAAAATGCCTGCCTGGTAAGCAGGCGATCCTGGGTCTGAATACCAGCGGTGCCTCTCTCCGTGTCTTGTTGTGCCGAATGTCTCATTTCAGACAAACATGTACAGCTTGGTTCAGTTTAATGCAAGAATTCATTTCCTTTCTGGAATAACTTGTTTTTGAAGAAATCCATACAGCTTGTGAAAGATGAAATCCATTTCTTGGTTGTCAGTGGAAAAAGATTGCCGGCTGCAAGAAGCGCAAGTGATTATTTTCTTTGACCATAAACCTGCAAATGTAGGGAGCACAAGCGGCCGTCAGTCTCTGTGGCGCAATCGGTTAGCGCGTTCGGCTGTTAACCGAAAGGTTGGTGGTTCAAGCCCACCCAGGGACGCATGTCTCTGTTTTTCCAATGTAAACATCATCACCGCTAAAGAAGATGGCGCAGAAGGCTCCACAGTCGAAACATTGTGCTTCTTTTCTTCTCTTTTCAGCATGGAGTAAACCTTTGCTTGATCCTTTGCAGCCTACGCATGCTGACACAGCTACCTTTCTCTTAACGCGCCTCAATCATTATTCACCAAAACCATCAGCAGAATGTGTCGCCTTTGTGGTGATGTCAGTCCTCTGCTTCACAAATGTCCTTAGTGACGGACCATTTCTTTCTGCCATTTTTCCGGAGCGGTTATTGATTGCTCCATCATTTCCCTCATACTTTCCATCCCTAGATTGAAAAAAAAAAAACAGAAACAGGCTGACAGGACGACAATCAAATTGCAAAAACTCATCAAAGCACTCGATAGAGTATTTGAATCCACAAGTAGCTACAAGCAACTTTGTCCTGGCTTGCGTGAAAGTCGGAAAATGTCAAAAAGAAAAAGATGGTGGCTTTTTCATATCTGTTCTTTTATTTTTAGTTCGTTGGCTCTTCTGTCCATTGTCCTCCTGCCTGGCTCTTGACCTGTGACTCTCTGAACGCACACATTAGACTTTCAGGCGGGGGATTTGTCCTGAGCCTCTGTGAAAGACCCACCCACCCCCATAAATAACTGCTCTAGAAACACATGAATGCAAAACTAAACCACAGCTTAAAGAGGAGCTTGTCATGACCGCCAGGCAGTTAAGACCAACTAAAACAATCTAAAGCAATCTAAACAGCACCAGCAGCGGGTGATTATTAACAAACGCCGCCGCACAAGTTAACCCACCTGCACACACTCCACCGTGCGGTACGCAGTGCTATTTTTACCATCTTTACCTGCTTCCCGCTGGTATTGAGTCTACTCCTTGAGAGCTCTACCTGGCGTTTCTGCCTTTTCGACTTTGGACCTCGCCTCTCACCTCGGACTGTTTGCCACCAGTGTTCTCCCTGGATTACGACTTACCTTACGCCTCTTGACCACGAAACAAAGCAAAGCAGAGCAAAACAAAATGAACAAACGAAAACCCTCACGTCCCGCACTTGCATATAACGCCGTTACGTGCCCAAGCGGTATTGTACGTCATCCTAGCACTGCACCCCGGGGCGTACGGTATATGGGAACGAGCACACGCCACGAATCGTCTCGAATCACTCCCTACAGCTATAAGGCACCTTGAAGCATGCACCCCCAACATTCTTCTTTGCGCATCTGTGAAAGGTAAACTCTTGAGCAAACTCTGAACCAGCTCTAAGGAAACTAATCCGATTAGACGTTACTTTGACTAATCTTTTAAGGGACCCTTGTTAATTGGAGAAATCAATGATTTCGAATGAATTCTGTATGCGATAAAAGACAGCTATACACAGAAAACATGCAGGACACTTCTCATGATGTTTCCCGAGCCGAAACACAGTGCGTTTTTCCAAGCCATTTGACAAAGCCCGCCCACTGAAAACTGCAGCAAATCGTGTAAAGACGTTCAACTTTGTAATTACTGCACGCACAGGAAGCAGAATAAATTCCTCTTTTCAAACTGTCAAAGGTTTGCTTTGCGAACACTGCAGGACATCGCACAATCTCTTTTGAACGGGGACAAACGATTTCTTATGGGGCACAGTAAGTACAGACGTTTAAAAAGCTCCACTCATGCCGACGATGCAGCATGAAGAAGCGCAACCTAACGTTTGCATTCCTAGCAAATTCCTTTTATTTTTTGATAAATAAAGACAGTCTTGTTTAACAAACAACACACACAACATTTTACATTGTGAATTCAATTCAAATCAATGTATTTCTATATAGCGCCTTTCACAACAAGGTTGTCCCAAGGCACTTAACAATGCAAGTTGTTAAGAGCCTTGTGTTTAATATGCCGCCTAGGTTACGTGCTGTCTCTTTGAGGCAAATGTTTAAATCCTCTGAGTTAAGTGCTGAAGTTATAGTAGTCCTATCAGTATTGTTGCCTCCGATCAACAGATCCTCATTTTTCTCAGAGTTGAGTAACAAAAAGTTTTCACACATCCAAGTATTTCCTTCCTTAATGCATTTAACTAAACTGATAATAGAAGAGTTGTCGTTTGGTGTAAACAAAATGTTTATTTGAGTGTCATCAGCATATGAATGAAAGTTCATATTATTTTTTCATATTATCCTACCTAGCAGCAGCATGTTGAGAGAGAGAGCAATATTGGTCCCAGCACTGATCTTCTGGTACCCCAAATTGAACTGGTGACATTGATGAAGCAGTACAATTATTAGATATTTGAACATAATGAAAACGATGAGTAAAATGTGAAGTAAACCACTGAAGGACGGTTCCAGATAAGCCAACCTCAAACTCAAGCCTGTGTAACAAAACAGAGAGGTCAACCATGTCAAAGGCAGCTCTAAGATCTAGAAGCACAAGCACTGTTGCATTCCCCGCATCAGTAGCTAAGAGAATATCATTTACGACTCTTGTTAATGCAGTTTCAGAAACCAGACTGAAATTTCTCAAGTATATTATTTGAATCCAGATACGATTGACGTTGGGCAACAACTATTCTCCCAAGACTTTTAGATTGAAATGGGACCTTTGAGACAGGCCTGTAGTTGTTAAGAACTTGTGGATCCAAATTTGACTTCTTAAGGAGTGGTCTAACAACCGCTACCTTAAATTGATCAGGTACAACGCCTGACGCAAGCGATGCATTCATCATACTAATTATAGGTCCTGCCAGTCCTTCGAGGGAATCTTTGACTAGCTGAGTGGGGATGGGATCTAGCGAACAGGTGGTTGACTTTGTCTTACGTCTGTGTTCATGAGTCCACCATAAGAAGAAATCTGAACAGGAGTGGTGATCATGCGAGGTCACCATGGAGGAAACCACTGCTCTCCCCCCCAAAAAAACCACCACTGCCCCTCTCAAGTTTGCTAAAGACCACATGGATGTTCCACAGCAACTCCTGGAACAATGTTCTGTGGACAGACGTGACAAAAGTTGAACTTGTTGGTAAATGTGCACAGCGTTATGTTTGGAGATAACAAAACACTGCATACCAACTCCAAAACCTCATCCCACCTGGGAAGGATGGCGGAGGCTGTACGGCTTGCAATCATCGAGGGACCGATGAATTCCAAGATGTATCAGGAAAATCTACAGCAGAATGTCAGGGTGTCTGCCTGTGATCTAAAACTCGAAAGACGCTGGGTCATGCAGCATGACAAAAACAAAGGAGTACATCAACAACAGAGTGGCTGAAACAAAAGAAATTCCGTATTTTGGGATGGCCAAGTAAGAGTCCTGACCCCAATCCCATTGAAGTGCTGTGGCGTGATCTGAAGCAGGCCGTTCAGTGCAAGACATCCCAAAAATATACATGAACTGAAACAGTTTTTCATAGAGGAATAGGCCAAAATACCTCCTAACCGCTGCTCAGGTCTGACCAGCCGCTACAGAAAGTGGGGGTTGAGGTTTTTGTCATAAAGGAGGTTCCACTAGCTCCTTAATATAAGGGTTCACGTACTTTTTCCATCAATGACCTTGATTTTTTAAACCATTTGGTCAATAAAGAAACAGCAATGTCAAATGTTGGGCGTGTGTTGTTTGTTAAATCAGACTCTCTTTATTAATTATTATGACTTAGATAAAGATAAGATCACATGTTAGGAGCCATTCATGCAGAAATCCACATCATTCCGAAGGGCTGTTTACAAAAGTTTTTCTCCCAACTGTATGTGAGAGAAAAGCAGAGACGCTCACTGAGTAAGGTGGGGTTGCAGCTTTGCAAATCACAAGGACATTTGTACGCTCAAAATGGGACAGGAGCACCCCAGATGGGACTCAAACCCACAAACCCTGGCTTAGGAAGCCAGTGCCTTATCCATTAGGCCACTGGGGCACACTGGGTTGGGTCGATCATGCTGATGAAGAGCCAGTTTTTTTTTCCTTTGCTTTTACAAAGGGATCCCCAAAATTAGGAAAGTTAGGCAGCAGAAGGTTTACTGTGACCTGAGAAGGACCGGCATCCAATCACGGTGGTACACACAGACACGCTCTCACTCATCTGAGCTACACGGCTACCAAGATGATCTCAGGTGCGCCGAGCTGGTACGGAACATATTGAACTGAACAACGGCGAATTGTCTCTCAGACAGGCTTTTCACCTCTGAGCTCCCTGACTGACAGTAATCAGCTAGCTAGTGAAACAGTCAGCTGCTTCTAAGCCTTAAACAGCTGCATCTCGGCGCTTCCACAGACAGATGATTTGAAAGCCAAACATCGCCCATTGGGAACACCTTACTATCACTAGTTTAAGAGACTCTTAAGGTCTTGCAGAGGTGCCTGTCTAATAGCATGCGCTTTGCAAGCTATAGGTGTTTAGGCTGAGGCAGAATGCCTGTTAACAAAATGTTTTTCTAAAGGGGCCTCGCACTCTTTTCCAAGCAATGGTCACCATCCCCACCGAGTGTCACAATGTAGTCATGTCCTAGGACATCACCTGTTAGTCTCCATTTGTCTGCCACCAACACTTTAGGTTACAGGGTCACAACCGCACCCCAGAGACCAGAGGAGCCGTTGGCGTTCTGGCGGCGCAGATTGGGCTGAAGGTGGGGCGCGTGAATCTCGCTGTTGGAGGCCGTCTGAAACTGACCCAAGCCTTTCCCTTGAATTAAATGTAAATAAGAAATGAACCCCAGATGCACATGGAATCAATCACGTGTTTCCTTTGAGCCGTTTCAGAGACTGCTCCAGAGTTTACCTTGCACAGATGCGCAAAGATTAATGATGGGGGTGCACGCTTCCAGGCGTCTTACAACTGTAGGGACTGTTTAGAGACAATTCGTAGATTGTGCTCATTTCCCTCTATTCCCCGTGTTGCAGTGGTAGGATGACGTAAATTCCTGCTTCGACACGTAACGGCATTATAATCAAGTGCAGGAGCTGAGGGCTTTAGTTTTGTTTCGTTTTCCATGGCGTTCGTAAGCGCGCAAATCAAAGGCAATTCCTGCGTCTAACACGAATGTAAATGCTTTTGAAAGTGCAGTGTGGTGCAGCTTGTAAAATCCTTTTCCACATTTGTGGTTTGTTGCTGTTTTTTCTGTCTGCCAAAGTTGCATTTTGACATCCGGACTGGGGGACTTTATCATTTGAACGTGAAGCCAGCCTTAAACCCTCTGAGGCGTGTCTGTCTGCCGGCACGAATCTTGTGAAAGGTTTTTTTTTTTTAACGGAGAGCGACTTTAAAAAGGTTTCCGCAGCCACCTCGCACTCCGTGTTAGATTATAGGAGGAATGCGGCGGCAGCGAGCTCGCTTTTGTCATGGCCGAGTGGTTAAGGCGATGGATTCGAAATGCGTTAGGGACTCCCCGCGCAGGTTCAGAACTTGCCGACTCCTGCGTCTGCCGCACGTCGCCTTGTGCCTGCGCGGCAAAGGCAAAGTGCCGCTTCTCCTTTCCCGGTACTATAAAAACGTTAAATCGCTTGGACCCGCTGCCATGGAAAGCAGTTCTTCAGATTACCATACATTCTGCGTTCGCACCTCTGGTGCTCTACTTATGCCTTTGAAAACCTAATGAATAAAGCTGAAAGAACCGACACGATATGTAGGTGCTCGTAAAGCACGCATTAAAGAACTGTTAACAGCAAGGGTTTCAGTGGGTTAACTGAGAAGGCGTGATCGCTAATTGTTGACTTTTTATTTGGTGTTAGAAACACTCTTACTGTGCATGACGTGCAACAAATGTAGCCACAGAAATTGCATCACGCTTTCATGTATGCTATTGCAGACACCAACGTTGCCTAGATAGAAAACCGAAATAGCCGTGGGTTTGCTTGCTGGTCTGAAGGATCTCTCTTCGAATCTCTATCATTTGTCAATGGAAGTAAAAGACGCTGCAATCTCATACGTTCAGAATCAAACCCGCAGCTGTTGTTCGACTTTATTTCTTGACTAATTACAACTGAGTGTCGCATGAGCAGTTACGTAAACTTGTCTGGTATATTTGAACACAAATGCCGTTCTTCAATTAAAACTAACAGTACATTGTCAGGGACATTCAGTTCTATACAAACAAGAGACAGACAAGAGAATATTTCTACCTTTCATGTGGACTACGTGTTGACTTACTGATCGGAATAATTGAAAAGTTCGGGTTCATAGCCGATGCAGTGCGTGCTAATTAGAACAACAGCAACGATTAGCTCTCAGCACCGTACTGAGCCCAGGTGTTTTTCTAAAGCTGTCAAGTGCAGTTCATTTACATGAAGGAAATCTCTTACTGGGTACGATTACAATACAGTAAGTAGCACAGGCTACTTAGGGAGTAGCCTGATGCGTTTAAAAACGACCCGAGCCAGGCGGAAGTCGAACCTACAATCTCCTGATCCGTAGTCAAACGTGTTATCCATTGCACCACTGACCCTGGTGCAACACTGCAGGACTGCAAGCCGGTGAGCTCAGCACTGCAACTAGGAAAATACCCCGGTCCATTCTTTTCCAGAAGTGAGAAACACCTGTTTTCTACATTTTGTCTGTTTTAAAACCATATCTCTTTAAACCAAACCAAGAGTTTGTCTTTTGCTCTGATATTCTGATTCATTTCGATTTCAAAGAAAAAAAAAACTACCTTCCAAAGCATCATAAAATTGTCCCTTCTTCCAGACTCTACTTCTCTCTTGTAGTAGTACAGCAGACCTTTCCAGGTGAGCAGATCACAGAGTCCGAAATGAGCTTCCTCCATCAAGCAAAGTACCTGAACATGACTCTGTCATCATAAAAGCGCCCCTGTAATAAAGAAATTCAATCTGAAATCAAGAGGGCAGTTGCCTACTGAAATACAAGAAGTCATCAATTTTAACCTAGCAACACATTAAAGGCTGCATCTATACAAGTACGATTCTAGAAATGCTCACCAGATTACGTTTTAAGAAGGAACTGCGCTTCAGGTTCTGCCGAGATCTTAACTCGGATGGCAGGATTCAGAGTCCGGAGTGCGGACTGATTGCGCACGGAGGGTCCATATACTGTGGATCCCTCAGTGATCTTCCGCGTGTTCAAACAGCCAGCGTGTGACTCCCCTGTCCCCGTGACCTCATTGCTCTGCTCTCTCCTCTGTGCAGCCGAGCCCGATTCACGGTAAAGTGAAAAAAAATATGCCCTCAACGTAAGATTTACTCTGGAGCGAGGATAGATGTTACCTTTTTATCATTGAACAGGATGTATGTGATGTGGCGACTAGGTTCAATTTTGTATCCTCTTTAAAAGATTAAGGACTGGGGTGAGCGTGATTTACCACCCTTTCAGCTAAGATCCCGACGTGCACACCGTTTAAGCTGCATAGACTCGGTCGTTTAACTCTTCTCCATTAGCAGGGTTAAGGTTAAAGAAAAAAAACATTGCTGACTTCTTTTTTTTTGCCAGCTGCTAGCGCTGATTAGCAAGGTTTGTATTTCATGTTTTGCAAGTTGCATCCATTTTAAGAAAAACAAGTCGTGTTAAAGACAGGAAAGGAATACTTGCATTTAATTAAGTCTAGCCGTAGGCGGTTATCCACTGGGATTCAGACCCAGGGCTTCCTGTTTACTAGGCAGGCGCTTTAACCAACTAAGCCACAGCGCCCTGGGAGTGCTGTCCTTTTGCAGCCACTTGGACACACCACTCAGACACATCTGCATTCAGTGTGTGCTCCGCCTGCTCGCTGAGCAAGTTGCCACCTTTACATACAATAGCAACATCGACACCAAGAGAAAGGATGACAAATGGCTTTTATCTGGAACTTTTCATGTCCAAGGAGCTCAATGTGCTTTCTGTGTACAACAGGGCCACTGAACTCCACGCTGGCCACTGAACCACAGCAGTGGCTTGCTGGCTTGACATCTCCCAAGGAAAATATTGAAATCGCATGTGGAACAGGAAAATGACCCTCGAGTACGAGGGAAAAAAAAGAAAAAGATCATCTGGAGCGCGCCAACCCAGTTGGGACAGCCCAGTTTTGTCGACGAGGTGGCCGAGTGGTTAAGGTGATGGATTGCTAATCTATTGTGCTTTGCACGCATGGGTTCAAATCCCATCCTTGTTGGTTTCCATGTCTGTTTCCATTCTGTTTTTGATCCCTATTGCTCAATGCACAGTGAAAGCATTGCATACATGTGTCTGACAATGAGAAATGGGCCCCTGAGACAGTCATTTGCCTGTTTCACAAATGATCGTATTTTACTAGAGATTCTGTTTGGGATTCAGATGTGCATTCGGACAGCAATCCCTTTCAAGAAATGATACGTTCTGGATGAGGTCAAAGGTGCATCATTTGGACACTTTGTGGGCTTGAAATACAAAGAAAATCATGTTCTATGGTACAAGATAAATACAAAACTTAAGCTTTTATTATAATTAGATTTGTTTATAAAGCATAAGCAATCATTTATTACATTAATATATGTAAAAATAACATTTTAGCATCATACGTTTAGTATATTTAGTCCCTAATGCTGAAAGAAATGATCATAGAACATGACTTCTAACCTTACCTGCGGTGTTTTTGATCCCTATTGCTCAATGCACAGTGAAAGCATTGCATACATGTGTCTGACAATGAGAAATGGGCCCCTGAGACAGTCATTTGCCTGTTTCACAAATGATCGTATTTTACTAGAGATTCTGTTTGGGATTCAGATGTGCATTCGGACAGCAATCCCTTTCAAGAAATGATACGTTCTGGATGAGGTCAAAGGTGCTGGAACACTGTATTTAGGATGTGTTTGCAGTTATTCTGTGTTTCTAGCTTCAACCCAGTGATATATATATATATGCTCACTGATTTTTTGGTACATGCCCAGGGCAATAATCATTATGAGGATTTATTTCCATATGTGCTAGAGGTAGTGTTGTGAAATTCTTCAACACACTGGATCGCAGGTTTAAACCTGCACTCTTACTCCTTAAATACCAACAAATGCAGATATGTAGCAATCATATTGTAGCTGACACTCATTTGCCTATTTCACAAATGATCATATTTTACTAGAGATTCTGTTTGGGATACGGATGTGCATTCTGACAACAATCTCTTTCAAAAAATGATTTTACCTTATCGCAGCTTTGCCCCTCTTGCCTCTTTGGAAAATATCTCCATCTTGTGGTCGTTGTTGGTAATGTCTAGACAATATCTCCATCTTGTGGTCGTTGTTGGTAATGTCTAGACAATATCTCCATCATGTGGTCGTTGTTGGTAATGTCTTCTTATGCCCTTTTTTTATTTCAATTCTTTATTAGTTGATTCTAGAATCTCTACAATAGAGCTGAAAATATCAGTTTTGTAGCAGACAATATGACATTAGTTATAGTCCAATTAAGACTTTATTACCCTGTTTGTAACATAACAAATTAAAATTGATTAAAACTAAGTTTGGAACACCAGGGAACATAAAAAATGATTTTTAGGAAAACCATGAGGTTCTCTGTGTCCGATGCCTGCAAGGGGAGAAAGCTAGAATTCTTTGCTTTTTCAAAATTTGAAAATAAACATCATATAACAACAGCTTTCATTCCTAGGAGTGAAAAATAACCATTTTTGAAGACATTTTAGTTTCTAAAACACTACAATAAAGTTAAAAACATCAGTTTTATATTACTTTTAGTATTTTTAGTGAAATTAGTCATTTATTGCACTATTTTTAATATAATCTCTAATTAAAAGTGAATAGAATTAAGTTTGGAGCAACAAGGAACACAAAAAAAAAGATTTTAAGGAAAAAAATGATGTCTTCTGTGCCAGGTGCCTGCAAGGGGAGAAAGCTAGAATCCTACCCAGGCTCCTGGAGCTCTGTCCTGGCTAAAGGAGGGTGAATCCATCCCCTTCAAAGCTCCATGAAAAAATGATCATTTAAAATTTGAAAAAAAAAACATCATATAACAACAGTTTTCATTCATAGGAGTGAAAAACAACCATTTTTGAAGACATATTAGTTTCTAAAACACTACAATAAAGTTGAAAACATCCGTTTTATATTACATTAATTTTTGTGAAATTAGTCATTTATTGCACTATTTTTAATAAAATCTCTAATTAAAAGTGATTAAAATTAAGTTTGGAACAACAAGGAACACAAAAAAAAAGATTTTAAGGAAAAAAATATTGTCTTCTGTGCCAGGTGCCTGCAAGGGGAGAAAGCTAGAATCCTACCCAGGCTCCTGGAGCTCTGTCCTGGCTAAAGGAGGGTGAATCCATCCCATTCAAAGCTCCATGAAAAAATGATATTTTTAAATTTGAAAAAAAAAAAACATTATAGAACAACATCTCTTGGTCCACAGAGTGCAAAAATCCAACTTTGAAGAAAATCCATTGACTGATCCCCGAATCCTGAAGTTTCTTCGCATGATATTGGGCTTGCAACCACTTTCTGGAAAATGATGAAAAATGCCAAAAATGAAAAAAAAGTTATCAATTCTAGAGCCTAAGAGGAAAATAAGACAAATGTATATCTCCAAATAATTTTATGTGCTTCAGAAGAGCCCAGGAAAGTTTTTTGCATACATGAAACCACGCCCGTTTGCACGTAAGCAGACATGGTTGCACACACGACTGCATGAAAGCACGCGTGCATGCAAAATCATCCTGTTAAGCATTTGAAAAGCCGCACCACGGCGCACTTGAAATAGCTCTTACATTAGTGGTCGACACAGGAATCGCCTTTTTATTTACGCTCTTACCAACGCGATGGAAAGCAAAACAAAGCAAAGCAGAGCAAAACAAAACGAACAAACGCAAAACCCTCACGTCCCGCACTTGCATATAACGCCGTTACGTGCCCAAGCGGTATTGTACGTCATCCTAGCACTGCACCCCGGGGCGTACGGTATATGGGAATGAGCACACGCCACGAATTGTCTGAAATCACTCCCTACAGCTGTAAGGCGCCTTGAAGCGTGCACCCCCAACATTCTTCTTTGCGCATCTGTGAAAGGTAAACTCTTGAGCAAACTCTGAACCAGCTCTAAGGAAACTAATCCGATTAGACGTTACTTTGACTCATCCTTTAACAGTTTTCAGTCTCTGTCTTTAAACACCTTGCTCAGTCACATTCAAGCCACAAGTACTCTTCTCGGATGTTGCACAAACAAATCCTAATGTCTTGAAAGCATTGCAGCATGTTTGTGTCCCACTTCCCGTGGCTGCAGGACGACTGACACGAACGGACAAACACAATCTGTGGCGTTTAGCGTGACATAGTCTTGCAGGCATCCTGCTGTCTTACTGCAATACTATACCACTTGAGGAAACAGTCCATCTGGCCATGAAACTCATTTGAACGTCTAGCTACAGCAACTAACAATAACATGATTTATTCAGGATGTGTGGAATCAGCACGTCCCGGAGACAGCTTCTGAAATCGTGAGCATTCTCTGGTGGTGTCCTGGAGGGCTCCCCCGGGCATGTGTTGGTGGTATAGTGGTGAGCATAGCTACCTTCCAAGCAGTTGACCCGGATTTGATTCCTGGCCAACGCAGTGGCAAGTGTTTTCAAATGCTGTCACAAGCCTTGGATTGTGACTAGCAAAGCGAAGCCTTTTGAAAGAGCTAAAGCACTGCAAAACGGAATTGAAGGAGAATCTTACAGGGGATTCTGAGCGGTGTCTAAATAAATAAATTCACAGCGTCCGCGGATGGCATTTTGCAGCTGGAAGTAGATGTCGACGCTTTTTGCACACAGCACCAAAAAAGCGTCTTTTTTGAAGGTACAAGCATTGAGCATTGGTGGTTCATTGTTAGAACTCTCGCCTGCCACGCAGGAGGCTTGGTTTCGATTCCTGGCCAGTGGCTTTTGCAGCGAACGGCTCCATCACTTGCATCCCAACTTTTGCAACTCGCAACTGAAAACCCACTGAAGCTAAGCAGGTGTGAGCCAGGTCAGTACCTGGATGAGGGTGAGCTACAGGGAAAAACAAAGCTTCCAGCTGGAAGTGGTGTTAATGGGGCCAGCGGGGAGGCGCTCACCCTGAGGTCTGTGCGGGTCCCAATCTCCCAATATAGTGACGGAGAAGCTCTGTTGTAAAAGGGCGCTGTCTTTTGGATGAGATGTAAAACCGAGGTCATAGTGCTCTGTGGTCATTAAAAATGACCACCAAAACCTTTGACAAAAGCTCTTGGTAATTGATGGTCTTCAATAATGTTTCTCCTTTAGGTACATTTAAAATCAGCTGAATAATGCTGTGAAACCATGAAACTGCATGAGAAAGCCCGTACACTGAATTACACGGCTTTCTATTCAAAGGAGGACAAAAGAAATTCCCTGAGTTCGATTTTTTGCAGCACAGAGAGGGGCACTGTCATAAGGCCGGTTAGCTCAGTTGGTTAGAGCGTGGTGCAAATAACGCCAAGGTCGCGGGTTCGAGCCCCGTACGGGCCATGTCCTTTTCTCCTCTCTTACCAAAGCTGTTAGGTTCCTTTCCGTGGTGAGATGGGTTGTCCTGCAACGCTGCCACACAGTGCCGACAGACAAGAGTGTTGCGGGAGAAGAGAAAAGTGTTTGAAGATTTAAGAGTGTCTTAGGTGGAGCCAAAATCAAGTGTCACAAATGCAAGTGGGAAGATTTCCAATGTTTAATATGGTCAAAATAAGCGGAAGTTACCAGCTGGTCCGGCACAGTCTGCCATGCTTTTGTCATATACTGTAAAGTGGTGTCGAACTGGAGCCTCACCATTTGCATATGTGAGGCTCCAGTTATACATCGATTGTCACATTAAATGACAAAAATGAAGAGAGGTAAAGCAGCTGGAGAGGTTTTCTTACAACTTTTGAGCTGACACAGTTTTGGAAAATGTTTCCTTCACGCTGCACTGTACAATATAGGCAGCCAAGAGTCTCCAAAACAAAACAGAATTGACAGATAGGAGAAAATTCCCACTCGTCCTGAAGTTCCCAAAATCCAGCACTGAGCGTAAACAAAGTGTCTAAGTAGCGTGTGAATGCTAACCCTAACCCTAGCAGGAGTTTGAGCAATCCAGCACTGAGAGTAAAAAGATGAGTCAAAGTAACGTCTAATCGGATTAGTTTCCTTAGAGCTGGTTCAGAGTTTGCTCAAGAGTTTACCTTTCACAGATGCGCAAAGAAGAATGTTGGGGGTGCAGGCTTCAAGGCGCCTTACAGCTGTAGGGAGTGATTCGAGACGATTCGTGGCGTGTGCTCGTTCCCATATACCTTACGCCCCGGGGTGCAGTGCTAGGATGACGTACAATACCGCTTGGGCACGTAACGGCGTTATATGCAAGTGCGGGACGTGAGTGTTTTCGTTTGTTCGTTTTGTTTTGCTCTGCTTTGCTTTGTTTTGCTTTCCATCGCGTTGGTAAGAGCGTAAATAAAAAGGCGATTCCTGTGTCTACCACTAATGTAAGAGCTATTTCAAGTGCGACGTGGTGCGGCTTTTCAAATGCTTGTGGGCATTTCTCTGTTGTTGATTCTTTTTTTGTGTGTAACAAAGTGGCATTTTCATGTCCGGACGGGGAGACTTTATCATTCCGACATGAAGCCACCCTTAAGTCCTCTGAGGCGTGTCTGTCTGCAAGGCTTGTATTTTGGAAATGTTTTTTTGAAACGGAAAACGACTTTGAAATAGGCTTCCGCTGGCGCCTCGCGATCCAGGTAAGATTGTAGCAAGAACGCAGCGGCGGTGGGGCTTGCTGTAGTCGTGGCTGAGTGGTTAAGGCGATGGACTAGAAATCCATTGGGGTCTCCCCGCACAGGTTCCAATCTTGCCGACTACGTTGTCCGGCTTCAGTCGGTGTGTTTCGGCACAAGCAAAGAAGCGCGCCTCTTTGCTGTTCCTGGTGGTTTTAAAACGCCCAATCGCTTGTACCCGCTGCCTTGGAAATAAGTTCTTCAGCGTCCGCAAATGGCATTTTGCAGCTGGAAGCATATGTCGACGCGTTTTGCACAGAGCACCAAAAAAGCGTCTTTTTTGAAGGGACAGGCACTGAGCATTGGTGGTTCAGTGGTAGAATTCTCGCCTGCCACGCGGGAGGCTCGGGTTCGATTCCCGGCCAATGCAGTGGCTTTTGCAGCGAGCAGCTCCATCACTTGCATCCCCTTGCAACTCGCAACTGAAAACCCACTGAAGCTAAGCAGGTGTGAGCCAGGTCAGAATCCGGATGAGGGTGAGCTACAGGGAAAAACAAAGCTTCCAGCTGGAAGCGGTGTTAATGGTGCCGGCGGGGGGGCGCTCACCCTGAGGTCTGTGCGGGTCCCAATGCCCCAGTATAGTGACGGAGATGCTGTGTTGTAAAAGGGCGCTGTCTTTTTGGATAAAACCGAGGTCACAGCGCTCTGTGGTCATTCAAAATGACCACCAAAACCTTTGACAAAAGCTCTTGGTAATTGATGGTCTTCAATAATGCTTCTCCTTTAGGTACATTTTAAATCAGCTGAAAAATGCTGTGAAATGGGGGGGCACTTCAGGCCAGTGTAGGATTTGGGTTACAAGAACCATGAAACTGCACGAGAAAGCCCGTACACTGATTACACGGCTTTCTATTCAAAGGAGGACAAAAGAAATTCCCTGAGTTTGATTTTTTGCAGCACAGAGAGGAGCACTGTCATGAGGCCGGTTAGCTCAGTTGGTTAGAGGGTGGTGCTAATAACGCCAAGGTCGCGGGTTTGAGCCCTGTACGGGCCAGGTCTAGGTCCAGGTCCTTGTTTATGAAACAGGCAAATGACTGTCTCAGGGGCCCATTCCTCATTCTCAAGACACATGTATGCAGTATGTACACCGTGCATTGAGCAATAGGGACTGAATACACCACAGGTAAGGTTAGAAGTCATTCTGAGGTGCCACATGTTAGGGATACAGCTAGGCATCCGAAATGTAGGGTTTGAGGCCCTTCAGGAGTACTGCATCCTTTGAGACAGACCCGTGCATGTTAAACAAATGATCATTTCTTTCGGCATTAGGGACTAAATATACTAAACATATGATGCTAAAATGTTATTTTCACATATATTAATGTAATAAATGATTGCTTATGCTTTATAAACAAATCTAATTAAAATAAAAGCTTAAGTTTTGTATTTATCTTGTACCATAGAACATGATTTTCTTTGTATTTCAAGCCCACAAAGTGTCCAAATGACGCACTACATGATATAAGGAAGATTATCACATGCATATCGGTATTATCTTTCTTATGAAAATGCATTCCTTTCATTACCTTTTACTTTTTAAAATGAACTCAAATTGAGTATAATGTAATAATTTAAGTAGAATAGATTCTAATAATATAATGATCCAGTGTTTTGCACTACTTCACTGCTTCACTGCTCTATGCCATCTGGAAATAAATCCTCAGACTGCTTACTGCCCTGGGCATGTACCAATAAATTAAAGGAGCACATCTGTTTATCACTGCGTTGAAGCAGGAGACACACAGTCTCTGCAAACACATCCTAGATACAGTGTTCCAGCACCTTTGACCTCATCCAGAACGTATCATTTCTTGAAAGGGATTGCTGTCCGAATGCACATCTGAATCCCAAACAGAACCTCTAGTAAAATACGATCATTTGTGAAACAGGCAAATGACTGTCTCAGGGGCCCATTCCTCATTGTCAGACACATGTATGGAATGCTTTCACTGTGCATTGAGCAATAGGGATTAAAAACACCGCAGGTAAGGTTAGATGTCATGTTCTATGATCATTTCTTTCAGCATTAGGGACTAAATATACTAAACGTATGATGCTAAAATGTTATTTTCACATATATTAATGTAATAAATGATTGCTTATGCTTTATAAACAAATCTAATTAAAATAAAAGCTTAAGTTTTGTATTTATCTTGTACCATAGAACATGATTTGCTTTGTATTTCAAGCCCACAAAGTGTCCAAATGTTCTATGATCATTTCTTTCAGCATTAGGGACTAAATATACCAAACGTATGATGCTAAAATCCTGAAAAAAGGATGTGCTCCATCTCGTCAGTAGATTGGATTCCAAAACTGATTTGGGTCAATATACATTACCTTTGAAATTAAAGTACAGTCTACTGTAGGGAACCATCAACTTAGAAAGCATTGGCCTTCCCTGGGGGTCAGGTAGGTGCAAAAGATAAACTTTTATCCTATCTTTACCTTAAGATAAGTGGCCAAGCAGTATTTTTCCAAGTTTCACCAAGCACATCATGTTGCCATAGTAGACAAAGTTCTATAAAATGTTAAATAACTTTTAAAAAAAGCATCTTGGTCTTACAGTACTGTACAAGGTGAATTAAACTGTCCCTGGTAATAAAAAGTAATTAGAAGCATCTCAGAAACTTTATCTCTAGAAACATTAGCTGTTTTATATCATGTAATTTAGTGTGATGTTGTCAGAATTCAAGGACATTATCACACACAGAAATTGGTTCAGTTAAATCTAAAAAACACAGCTAAACATGGGTTTAAATGTAACAGAAGTCTTACCTCTTGTCAAAAGATTTAATTCAAGAAGCGATGTAATAAATGATTGCTTATGCTTTATAAAGAAATCTAATTAAAATAAAAGCTTAAGTTTTGTATTTATCTTGTACCATAGAACATGATTTTCTTTGTATTTGAAGCCCACAAAGTGTCCAAATGATGCACTACATGATATAAGGAAGATTATCACATGCATATCGGTATTATCTTTCTTATGAAAATGCATTCCTTTCATTACCTTTTACTTTTTAAAATGAACTCAAATTGTGTATAATGTAATAATTTAAGTAGAATAGATTCAGGTAGGAAATATAGAGTCATGATGTTTATGGCTGACATCATTTCACATGGGTGAATTTTAAGCTAAGAAATAAAAACATTTACAATGAAGATACCATTACTTAATTTTAAATGCCTTTAAAAAATAAATACCTCCTGAGAATAATTTGCCACTCCCAGATCCTTGGTAAGGTACTGTTTGAATCCAATCAGGAGAGGAGCATCCAGGGAGTGCTTTCTATAGAGTACAGCTTGGGCCACTCTCTTCCGGCCTGCTGATACTTTTTAACTACTCAGGGCCTGTAAGGATATAAAACACCGGTTTAAACATTTTATACCTATAAGACAAATTAGAATTTTAGTAAAAAATAGATACATCTGAAAAATAAAAAGTCTTACTGCTGATAGAGTTCTTCAGAGCTCACATCTTCCCTTTCCTTATCCGCTTCTGTTTCAGTTTCTAGAGCAGCCTCTGGCATCTCTTCCTCCTGGACAGCGGCCTCTTGCTCAGGGCCGCTGGAATGCAGGTATATTCTTTTCAACATGCTTTTACATAATATGTTGTAACAATGATTTCAAAAAGAAACTACAGAAGCCTTACAGATTAAAAATATCTCACCTTGCCAATGTGTCTTCAGGCTCCCCATGTACAAAAAGGCCCAAGGACTCTAGCAGTCTTACAACCACTATCCTGTTTGCCTCACCAGACACGATCTCTATTCTGTGGTAATCCACGATGACCCCGTTTTTCAGGTGATTCATCATGTCCTCCCTCGCCTGTTGAGAGGCCATCCTGATCTCTTCTGCCGTGGCGTGCTTCATACACGACCTCTTCAAGTGAGCGGGTTTCCTCTGAAAATAAATAATACCATCTGTGTATAGAAACAAGCTAAGACTGATTTCTTAAATTATCCTTAATTTTCTCTCTCATAGTTTGAGCATAATGATTTTATTGCATTTATAAAAGAATTGCTCATTGCTCCTAAATAAATAATGGTTTCATAAAAAAGTGAACACTTACTTGGTCTCAGTCACAGACTTTCCAATAGAAGCCATTGTGGAGTTCAGCAACTGCAGGTCCTAGAAGTGGGGAAGGAATTTTAAAAGAGAAATTGAATTACAATACAGAAGGAATGGCTGAGGGATCACTGAAATATATATATACAAATTCCAAAGACTGAGTCCATATAGAAACAACTACCTTTCATTTTCAGTATAAGAAAAAAAAACATTATCTTCCAAAGCATCATAAAATTGTCCCTTCTTCCAGACTCTACTTCTCTCTTGTAGTAGTATAGCAGACCTTTCCAGGTGAGCAGATCACAGAGTCCGAAATGAGCTTCCTCCATCAAGCAAAGTACCTGAACATGACTCTGTCTTCATAAAAGCGCCCCTGTAATAAAGAAATTAAATCCGAAATCAAGAGGGCAGTTGCCTACTGAAATACAAGAAGTCATCAATTTTAACCTAGCAACACATTAAAGGCTGAATCTATACAAGTACGATTCTAGAAATGCTCACCAGATGACGTTTTAAGAAGGAACTGCGCCTCAGGTTCCGCCGAGATCTTAACTCGGATGGCAGGATTCAGAGTCCGGAGTGCGGACTGATGGCGCACGGAGGGTCCATATACTGTGGATCCCTCAGTGATCTTCCGCGTATTCAAACCGCCAGCGTGTGACTCCCCTGTCCCCGTGACCTCATTGCTCTGCTCTCTCCTCTGTGCAGCTGAGCCCGACTCACGGTAAAATGGAAAAAAATATGCCCTCGACGTGAGATTTATTCTGGAGCGAGCCAGTGTTGCGCATAGCTGCCTTCAAAGCAGTTAACCCAGGTTCGATTCCCGGCCAACGCAGTTGCGAATGTTTTCAAATGCTGTCATGAGCCTTGGATTGTGACTAGCAAAGCGAAGCCTTTTGAAAGAGCTAAAGCACTGCAAAACGGAATTGAAGGAGAATCTTACAGGGGATTCTGAGCAGTGTCTGCATACATGCAGTCAGATAAAGGTGCTGAAAGCTTGAGCTACTCTCAATGTCATGCTGCCCTTCCCCGGAGTAAATCTGTTACATTGAAAAAATGCTTCTGGCAGGTTCAAAAAGGGACCCTTGTTAATTGGAGAAATCAATGATTTCGAATGAATTCTGTATGCGTTAAAAGACAGCTATACACAGAAAACATGCAGGACACTGCTCATGATGTTTCCCGAGCCGAAACACAGTGCGTTTTTCCAAGCCATTTGACAAAGCCCACCCACTGAAAACTGCAGCAGATCGTGTAAAGACGTTCAACTTTGTAACTACTGCACGCACAGGAAGCAGAATAAATTCCTCTTTTCAAACTGTCAAAGGTTTGCTTTGCGAACGCTGCAGGACATCGCACAATCTCTTTTGAATGGGGACAAACGATTTATTATGGGGCGCAGTAAGTACAGACGTTTAAAAAGCTCCACTCATGCCGACGATGCAGCATGAAGAAGCGCAACCTAACGTTCGACAGACAAAAGCCGGGCGCCGCTACGAGCAATATGAAATCAAACTGACAGCACACGGCGTTTCGCGCTGACTCAAAAGTGATCTCGACAGACGCTGTTCTCTGCATAACGCTGAAAGAGCTAAAGAGCGTTTCTGTTGAGACGTAACAAGCTTGTTTCTTTCTACCATGATGTTACCATGACAAAATCTGTCTTTAAACACCTTGCTCAGTCTCTGACGAGACTGTCAAAAATTGCTTTCGCCGATTGTATTGCAAACCGGCGGAAGCGGGGTATTGGGAAAAGTTTTCAACTAGCAATAATCGCGCCTCGGCTAAACCTCACAGGCTACGATACTGCCACTGCGCAAAGCTGACGGTTGCCAGGCAACCGCGGGGATCCTATGGAAATCGTTATCGATCGTCTCATGGCATGTCGTTGCTATAAGGCTTCATATTTGTCGTCTTCTTCTTCTTCTAGCTTGAGGTTTTGAAGAATTTCATGACAGACAAGGGCTCCGTTGGGAACAAAGGGCGTTGTGAGAAAACCGTTGCTTATTTTCAGCAGCAGAAATACAACCCTTTAAATACAAGATGACAGAACAATGAGGAAGGGCATGCCGGGAGGAACTCATGCACTACAGAGGAAAGGGGGCGGGCACGTACAGTTCACATTCAAGCCACAAGTACTCTTCTTGGATGTTGCACAAACAAATCCTAACGTCTTGAAAGCATTGCAGCATGTTTGTGTCCCACTTCCCGTGGCTGCGGGACGACTGACACGAACGGACAAACACAATCTGTGGCGTTTAGCGTGACATAGTCTTGCAGGCATCGTGCTGTCTCACTGCAATATTATACCACTGGAGGAAACAGTCCATCTGGCCATGAAACTCATTTGAACGTCTAGCTACAGCAACTAACAATATCATGATTTATTCAGGATGTGTGGAATCAGCACGTCCCGGAGACAGCTTCCGAAATCGTGAGCATTCTCTGGTGGTAGGGGCGTTCAAGATGCCGCTCAGGTGGGAGGTAAAGTTTAGTGGTTGGGGAGTTTTTTTGAGTTTTTCATGACCTGAATGTTAATTTTTGCTTTTTTTGACTACAGAAAAATAAGGACTTAACACTAGTTGTTTAAACTTCAGTTATAATTGAAAGAAAAAAAAAACGATTTTTTTTTAGGTTTAAAAAGTCCGATATGAGTAACACTGGGAAAAGAAAAGAGAGTGCTGGGTCTTCGAAGGAGAACTCTAAGATACCTCAATCGTATATGTATAGCACTACAAAAAAATCGATGGCAACTAAAGGGAAAAGTGAAGCAGCTGCAGGGGCAGCAAGAGGGCGGAGGTGCCGCGCGCCCGGCCGACGTGTTGGACCGGTGTGCTTTACGTGCTGAAATAAACACGCGACAGCCCCGAAATGTTTCCAGAGTGCTGTGCACTGAAGACTTGCCTGGTGCTCCTCCGTGCAGATTGTTTGTCCTCCTCCAGTGCGGGACGAGCCAACACAAGGGAGCGCATTCGCCAACATCCAGGCACGCAATGCGATTTGGAAAGCAGCTCCTTTCCAAAGAGTTGCACACGAACGATCCTTCAGTCCCGCTCGGGGGGCACGGAACCCCCGCCACACACAGCTTCAAGTAGCGAGTCAGGCGCCGGGACTTTCGCTTACGGCCACACCACCCTGAACACGCCTGATCTCGTCTGATCTCGGAAGCTAAGCAGCGTCGGGCCTGGTTAGTACTTGGATGGAAGACTGCCTGGGAATACCAGGTGCTGTAAGCTCTTGCTCTCCCGGCCAGCAGGGGTCGCCGTTGGTGCCGTAGGCTTTGGGAGGAAAACCTGCAGAATGGAAAGGTGATCTATAGCCTCATCTCTAGAGATGTTTTGTTGCTGTGGCATGTGTGTGACCCATATTCGAAAAAAAAAACCCGTCTGTAAAACGAATATCGAAGCTGCCTCTAAATCTGCAAATGAAGATGAGTCGATAAACCACTCGTTTTTCGTATAACTAGACATATATTCATTTGTTACCGATTTCATTCATTGAGCACGAATACAATAGAGGTACAGCCATTCACTGTTTGACATGTCTGCACTGGTACAGAACCGAGCAATCAGAAAACGGGTGAAACTGTCTTTAGACTCAGCATACAGTACCGAGGCCCCCCATGACCAAATAAAGGCTAACCTCGATAATCAGCCTAAAGAACGCAGACTACAGCAAAACGACTGACTTTGAAAAGGGAATGAACGTCCGGAAGGAGTAGTGGAACTAGCTTGAGATGCTTCTCCGGACCCCTAACTAAAAGCCAGCGAGAACCAGCAGCGGCGTCCACTCCTGTCGAACCGGGATCCTTCCGCAGCCACGCAGCTCGTGGTGTCCTAACCCTCCCGTATCTGATTTTGGACCAAGCACATCAGGGGAGAGCGCGAACGCAGTCCCCCACTACCAGAAATTATGCAGTCGAGATTCCCACATTTGGGGAATTCGCAGGGGTCAGCACAGCCGGAGTGCAATGGCCGAGCCTCGCCCTGGGTGAACCTCCTTCTTGATCAAGGTATCTCCCCTGCCAGGTAAGTATGAGTTAAACAGGCCCCTGCAAGCGGCCCGCACCCACAGCACAAATCGCGCAGCCTAGGCCACCTCCTCGCCCTGCACGCCACCGCCTCCTGCTGGGCCCACTCTTTCACACACTCACACGCCACACTAACACTCAAAAGTGTGGGCAAAACGAGAAAACGAGCGCGCCGTTAACTACACATCTGCAGTCGCCGTTGCGCATTCGCAGCATGTCCCGGGATGCAATTCGGCCTCATTGCGACGTGCGCCTGCCACACACCGAACAAACCTTTTCAGCAATTTCCAAAAAACGGGCCTGCTTGCCTGCCCACAAGGCTCCGTCTCTTACCTGCTCTCCAGAGCCTGCTGCCTTCTGTGCTTTTCTCTCGGCACCGCTGCAGTGCACACAACTCCTGCAGCGGGAGGGGGGGAGAAAGTTCCCGCGCTCTGCCGCAGGGAAGGCTCGCTCCGTGCGCACACGTCCTTTCGATGCCAGTCCAACAAGTGCTCCGCATTAGCTGCGTCGGGGCTCCAATGGCCACAATGCCGGGGAATGGCACCTGTAAAGTGTTAATTGGGGCACAGGAACAGCCCGTCTCGTCTCGGGGGGGCCGGCTTCAGAGACAATACAGCAAACACAGAGGGGCGGGGGAAGAAGACGACACCACACATGCGGGTACATTCAGCTCCGGCGGGAACGAGACATTTGTCGGTCTTTTCAAGTGCCGAGAGCCGAGCAATCCTTCACTTGTATCGTTTCTCCCCGGTGACTAGATCTGGCCCTGCGACTCTCGACTGGGCTCACCCCCGGGGCAGCCCAGCAGGTGTGAGCCTGGCCGGCACCCGGATGGGAGATTCCACCCCGGAAAAGCTCCGGTTGCTGCTGCTCCTGCAAGAGGTGTGACTGGGACCAGTAGGGAGCGCTCACCCTGCGGGCTGTGTGGCTCTCTTACGCCCCAGCCTCCTGATGGCGACACTCTGCTGCACAAACAGGCGCCGTCCTTCGGGGGAGGCGTCAAACCGAGGTCCCGACCCTCCTTGGCCATTAGGAAACCCCAGGGCTCAATGAATGAAATCGGTAACAAATGAATAAATGTCTAGTTATACGAAAAACGAGTGGTTTATCGACTCATTTGCAGATTTAGAGGCAGCTTCGATATTCGTTTTACAGACGGGTTTTTTTTTTTTGAATATGGGTCACACACATGCCACAGCAACAAAACATCTCTAGAGATGAGGCTATAGATCACCTTTCCATCCTGCAGGTTTTCCTCCCAAAGCCTACGGCACCAACGGCGACCCCTGCTGGCCGGGAGAGCAAAAGCTTACAGCACCTGGTATTCCCAGGCGGTCTCCCATCCAAGTACTAACCAGGCCCGACGCTGCTTAGCTTCCGAGATCAGACGAGATCGGGCGTGTTCAGGGTGGTGTGGCCGTAAGCGAAAGCCCCGGCGCCTGACTCGCTACTTGAAGCTGTGTGTGGCGGGGGTTCCGTGCCCCCCGAGCGGGACTGAAGGATCGTTCGTGTGCAACTCTTTGGAAAGGAGCTGCTTTCCAAATCGCATTGCGTGCCTGGATGTTGGCGAATGCGCTCCCTTGTGTTGGCTCGTCCCGCACTGGAGGAGGACAAACAATCTGCACGGAGGAGCACCAGGCAAGTCTTCAGTGCACAGCACTCTGGAAACATTTCGGGGCTGTCGCGTGTTTATTTCAGCACGTAAAGCGCACCGGTCCAACACGTCGGCCGGGCGCGCGGCGCCTCCGCCCTCTTGCTGCCCCTGCAGCTGCTTCACTTTTCCCTTTAGTTGCCATCGATTTTTTTGTAGTGCTATACATATACGATTGAGGTATCTTAGAGTTCTCCTTCGAAGACCCAGCACTCTCTTTTCTTTTCCCAGTGTTACTCATATCGGACTTTTTAAACATAAAAGGGTTAACCCTAAAAAAATCGTTTTTTTTTTCTTTCAATTATAACTGAAGTTTAAACAACTAGTGTTAAGTCCTTATTTTTCTGTAGTCAAAAAAAGCAAAAATTAACATTCAGGTCATGAAAAACTCAAAAAAACTCCCCAACAACTAAACTTTACCTCCCACCTGAGCGCCATCTTGAACGCCCCTACCACCAGAGAATGCTCACGATTTCGGAAGCTGTCTCCGGGACGTGCTGATTCCACACATCCTGAATAAATCATGATATTGTTAGTTGCTGTAGCTAGACGTTCAAATGAGTTTCATGGCCAGATGGACTGTTTCCTCCAGCGGTATAGTATTGCAGTGAGACAGCACGATGCCTGCAAGACTATGTCACGCTAAACGCCACAGATTGTTTGTCCGTTCTTGTCAGTCGTCCCGCAGCCACGGGAAGTGGGACACAAACATGCTGCAATGCTTTCAAGACGTTAGGATTTGTTTGTGCAACATCCAAGAAGAGTACTTGTGGCTTGAATGTGAACTGTACGTGCCCGCCCCCTTTCCTCTATAGTGCATGAGTTCCTCCCGGCATGACCTTCGTCATTGTTCTGTCATCTTTTATTTAAAGGGTTGTATTTCTGCTGCTGAAAATAAGCAACGGTTTTCTCACAACGCCCTTTGTTCCCAACGGAGCCCTTGTCTGTCATGAAATTCTTCAAAACCTCAAGCTAGAAGAAGAAGAAGACGACAAATATGAAGCGTTATAGCAACGACATGCCATGAGACGATCGATAACGATTTCCATAGAATCCCCGCGGTTGCTTGGCAACCGTCAGCTTTGCGCAGTGGCAGTATCGTAGCCTGTGAGGTTTAGCCGAGGCGCGATTATTGCTAGTTGAAAACTTTTCCCAATACCCCGCTTCCGCCGGTTTGCAATACAATCGGCGAAAGCAATTTTTGACAGTCTCGTCAGAGACTGAGCAAGGTGTTTAAAGACAGATTTGGTCATGGTGATATCATGGTAGAAAGAAACGAGCTTGTTACGTGTCAACAGAAACGCTCTTTAGCTCTTTCAGCTTTATGCAGAGAACAGCGTCTGTCGAGATTACTTTTGTGTCAGCGCGAAACGCCGTGTGCTGTCAGTATGATTTCATATTGCTCGTAGCGGCGCCTGGCTTTTGTCTGTCAAACGTTAGGTTGCGCTTCTTCATGCTGCATCGTCGGCATGAGTGGAGCATTTTAAACGTCTGTACTTACTGCGCCCCATAAGAAATCGTTTGTCCCTGTTCAAAAGAGATTGTGCGATGTCCTGCAGCGTTCGCAAAGCAAACCTTTGACAGTTTGAAAAGAGGAATTTATTCTGCTTCCTGTGCGTGCAGTAGTTACAAAGTTGAACGTCTTTACACGATCTGCTGCAGTTTTCAGTGGGTGGGCTTTGTCAAATGGCTTGGAAAAACGCACTCTGTTTCGGCTCGGGAAACATCATGAGCAGTGTCCTGCATGTTTTCTGTGTATAGCTGTCTTTTAACGCGTACAGAATTCATTCGAAATCATTGATTTCTCCAATTAACAAGGGTCCCTTTTTGAACCTGCCAGAAGCATTCTTTCAATGTAACAGATTTACTCCGGGGAAGGGCAGCATGACATTGAGAGTAGCTCAAGCTTTCAGCACCTTTATCTGACTGCATGTATGCAGACACTGCTCAGAATCCCCTGTAAGATTCTCCTTCAATTCCGTTTTGCAGTGCTTTAGCTCTTTCAAAAGGCTTCGCTTTGCTAGTCACAATCCAAGGCTCATGACAGCATTTGAAAACATTTGCAACTGCATTGGCCGGGAATCGAACCTGGGTCAACTGCTTTGAAGGCAGCTATGCGCAACACTGGCTCGCTCCAGAGTAAATTTCACGTCGAGGGCATATTTTTTTCCATTTTACCGTGAGTCGGGCTCAGCTGCACAGAGGAGAGAGCAGAGCAATGAGGTCACGGGGAAGAAGGGACAATTTTATGATGCTTTGGAAGATAATGTTTTTTTTTTCTTATACTGAAAATGAAAGGTAGTTGTTTCTATATGGACTCAGTCTTTGGAATTTGTATATATATATTTCAGTGATCCCTCAGCCATTCCTTCTGTATTGTAATTCAATTTCTCTTTTAAAATTCCTTCCCCACTTCTAGGACCTGCAGTTGCTGAACTCCACAATGGCTTCTATTGGAAAGTCTGTGACTGAGACCAAGTAAGTGCTCACTTTTTTATGAAACCATTATTTATTTTGGAGCAATGAGCAATTCTTATATAAATGCAATAAAATCATTATGCTCAAACTATGAGAGAGAAAATTAAGGATAATTTAAGAAATCAGTCTTAGCTTGTTTCTATACACAGATGGTATTATTTATTTTCAAAGGAAACCCGCGAGGATTCCCCTGGTGTGCAAGATGTGCCTGAATACTCTTGATCAGCTTCCTGTTCACTTGAAGAGGGCGTGTATGAAGCACGCCACGGCAGAAGAGATCAGGATGGCCTCTCAACAGGCGAGGGAGGACATGATGAATCACCTGAAGAATGGGGTTATCGTGGATTACCACAGAATAGAGATCGTGTCTGGTGAGGCAAACAGGATAGTGGTTGTAAGACTGCTAGAGTCCTTGGGCCTTTTTGTACATGGGAAGCCTGAAGACACATTGGCAAGGTGAGATATTTTTAATCTGTAAGGCTTCTGTAGTTTCTTTTTGAAATCATTGTTACAACATATTATGTAAAAGCATGTTGAAAAGAATATACCTGCATTCCAGCGGCCCTGAGCAAGAGGCCGCAGTCCAGGAGGAAGAGATGCCAGAGGCTGCTCTAGAAACTGAAACAGAAGCGGATAAGGAAGGGGAAGATGTGAGCTCTGAAGAACTCTATCAGCAGTAAGACTTTTTATTTTTCAGATGTATCTATTTTTTACTAAAATTCTAATTTGTCTTATAGGTATAAAATGTTTAAACCGGTGTTTTATATCCTTACAGGCCCTGAGTAGTTAAAAAGTATCAGCAGGCCGGAAGAGAGTGGCCCAAGCTGGACTCTATAGAAAGCACTCCCTGGATGCTCCTCTCCTGATTGGATTCAAACAGTACCTTACCAAGGATCTGGGAGTGGCAAATTATTCTCAGGAGGTATTTATTTTTTAAACGCATTAAAAATTAAGCAATGGTATCTTCATTGTAAATGTTTTTATTTCTTAGCTTAAAATTCACCCATGTGAAATGATGTCAGCCATAAACATCATGACTCTATATTTCCTACCTGAATCTATTCTACTTAAATTATTACATTATACACAATTTGAGTTCATTTTAAAAAGTAAAAGGTAATGAAAGGAATGCATTTTTAAAAGAAAGATAATACCGATATGCATGTGATAATCTTCCTTATATCATGTAGTGCGTCATTTGGACACTTTGTGGGCTTGAAATACAAAGAAAATCATGTTCTATGGTACAAGATAAATACAAAACTTAAGCTTTTATTTTAATTAGATTTGTTTATAAAGCATAAGCAATCATTTATTACATCGCTTCTTGAATTAAATCTTTTGACAAGAGGTAAGACTTCTATTTTACATTTAAACCCATGTTTAGCTGCGTTTTTTAGATTTAACTGAACCAATTTCTGTGTGTGATAATGTCCTTGAATTCTGACAACATCACACTAAATTACATGATATAAAACAGCTAATGTTTCTAGAGATAAAGTTTCTGGGATGCTTCTAATTACTTTTTATTACCAGGGACAGTTTAATTCACCTTGTACAGTACTGAAAGACCAAGATGCTTTTTTTAAAGTTATTTAACATTTTATAGAACTTTTTCTACTATGGCAACATGATGAGCTTGGTGAAACTTGGAAAAATACTGCTTGGCCACTTATCTTAAGATAAAGATAGGATAAAGGTTTATCTTTTGCACCTACCTGACCCCCAGGGAAGGCCAATGCTTTCTAAGTTGATGGTTCCCTACAGTAGACTGTACCTTATCTTCAAAGGTAATGTATATTGACCCAAATCAGTTTTGGAATCCAATCTACTGCCGAGATGGAGCACATCCTTTTTTCAGGATTTTAGCATCATACGTTTGGTATATTTAGTCCCTAATGCTGAAAGAAATGATCATAGAACATGACATCTAACCTTACCTGTGGTGTCTTTAATCCCTATTGCTCAATGCATGGTGTACATACTGCATACATGTGTCTTGAGAATGAGGAATGGGCCCCTGAGACAGTAATTTGCCTGTTTCACAAATGATCGTATTTTACTAGAGATTCTGTTTGGGATTCAGATGTGCATTCGGACAGCAATCCCTTTCAAGAAATGATACGTTCTGGATGAGGTCAAAGGTGCTGGAACACTGTATTTAGGATGTGTTTGCAGAGACTATGTGTCTCCTGCTTCAACGCAGTGATAAATAGATGTGCTCCTGTAATTCATTGGTACATGCCCAGGGCAGTAAGCAGTCTGAGGATTTATTTCCAGACGGCATAGAGCAGTGAAGTAGTGTAGTAGAGCAACACACTGGATCATTTTATTATTAGAATCTATTCTACTTAAATTATTACATTATACACAACTTGAGTTCATTTTAAAAAGTAAAAGATAATGAAAGGAATGCATTTTCATAAGAAAGATAATACTGATATGCATGTGATAATCTTCTTTATATCATGTAGTGCGTCATTTGGACACTTTGTGGGCTTGAAATACAAAGAAAATCATGTTCTATGGTACAAGATAAATACAAAACTTTAGCTTTTATTTTAATTAGATTTGTTTATAAAGCATAAGCAATCATTTATTACATTAATATATGTGAAAATAACATTTTAGCATCATATTATTACATACAGGTCTCTAGCTTCAACACAGTGATATATATATGCTCAGTGATTTATTGGTACATGCCCAGGTCAATAATCAGAATGAGGATTTATTTCCAGACGGGCTACAGGTAGTGTTGTGAAATACTTCAACACACTGGATCGCAGATTTAGACCCCCTGCACTCTTACTACTTAAAAACCAAAGAAATGAAGATATGTAGCAATCACATTGTAACAGGGGTGACAGTGACTTAATGCTTATACTAGTGGACTTCTGGTACCTTTAGGGTAAGGTGTTCCCTGAAGGGCTCTCAAACCCCGCATTTCAGATGCCTAGCTGTATCGCTGATGTGTTGCACCTCAGAATCACTTTTAAACCTTACCTCTGGTATCTTTAATCCCTATTGCTCAACGCATGGTGAAAGTATTGCATAAATGTGTCTGAAAATGAGCAATGGGCACCTGAGAGACTCATTTGCCTGTTTCACAAATGATCATATTTGACTAGAGATTCTGTTTGGGATTCAGTTGTGCATTCTGACAGCAATCCCTTTCAAAAAACGATACATTCTGGATGAGGTCAAAGGTGCAGGAACACTGTATTTAGGATGTGTTTGCACTTATGAGGATTTATTTCCAGATGTGCTAGGGGTAGTGTTGTGAAATACTTCAACACACTGGATCGCAGGTTTAAACCCCCTGCACTCTTACTCCTTAAAAACCAACAAATGCAGATATGTAGCAATCATATTGTAGCAGACACTCATTTGCCTGTTTCACAAATGATCATATTCTACTAGAGATTCTGTTTGGGATACGGATGTGCATTCTGACAGCAATCTCTTTCAAAAAATGCTTTTACCTTTTCGCGGCTTTGCCCTTCTTGCCTCTTTGGACAATATCTCCATCTTGTGGTCGTTGTTGGTAATGTCTAGACAATATCTCCATCTTGTGGTCGTTCTTGGTAATGTCTTCTTATGCCCTTTTTTATTTCAATTCTCTATTAGTTGATTCTAGAATCTCTACAATAGAGTTGAAAACATCAGTTTTAAAGCAGACTATATGACATTATTTATAGTCCAATTAGAAATGTATTACCCTGATAGATATCCCAACACCCGGAATGTATTGATACCATATCCCCAGTAATGCTCCTCAGGCCTAACAAGCACACTGTTGGTCTTAGGAAGCATCAGACACAGAAACGGTAACAACATCCTTCTTTCTGTTCACTCAGTCTCTGGTGCCGTGGGTCAGTGAAAGTGCGATGCGCGGATCCAGCGATCTCATCCTGTCACTCAGATGGCACAATCAGTAATTGGTGGCAGTTGATATGGTCCCTCCCAGCAGGATTGCAACATCTGGCAGGGTATCTCTTCTTCACCTACACCCACTCGCCAGGTATCCGGTCGTGTCTCCCCTCTGCTGGAGGTCCCCAAGCGTCCGGCACCTGTTCACAAGCCCTGTGCACCGCTTCAGTTAACAAACCTACAACACTTTAATAGAGAGTTATCTACCCACGGTGTCCCTTCAGTTGATATTTCCTTAGTTGGTCTTTCAGACTGTGGGTGATTGGGGCAATGTGACTTCCAACTTACCCCTAGTGAGGCAATTACAGCCTGGCACACCTTCCCAGTGTAGTCTGCCCCTAGATCAGTATCCAAGGGGCAGGGCAGTCCATACCCTGGGATCATCTTTGTCATACACTTGGGTATGTGCCAGCCCACATCACATCATCATACAACCCCACATTCTTTACACATTTGTTCTAACCACTATTAAACATCTATTAAAGGCCTCAACCTGAATTCTCCCCTTTCCCCAATAGAGGTTTCACAGGGGTCTCAGACTCCCGCTCTCCCAGTGCAGCTCATCTGGCATCTGCATCTGCATGGTTGTTACCTTGAGTTACTGGAATTCTTTATTTATTGTGTTATTTACACCTTACTCAAGCTGCTTCTGTCGGCAGCTGTAAAACTACAAATCAGTTCAGAGACAAGCCTAGTATTCTTAACTGGAGTCCCTGCCGTTGTGAGAGAATCCTATTTCTCCATAGCCATCCAGAATTGTGGCCTACATGCAACAAATACATACATTATATACATATACAGTAACCCTTTGTCCACACTTACATACAAAGGAATGGTTGATCCATCTGAGGAAACCCCAGTCTCAGCACCTGTAAGAGAGCTTGTTTCAAATTATTATAGGCGGCTTTTGTTGCGGGAACCAAGGCAATCTTGTCCTTGTACTGCACTCCCCCCTTAAGCAGATCTGTTAAGAGTTGTGCTCACCCTGTAAAAACATTGCACCCAAGCCCTGTTAAAATTTCACAATGCTAGACACAAAAGGGCCTTATCATAACTGCTTCTATTAGACACTCTAAAGCTGAAGCAACTCAGACTTGTGGGTTTCCTCGTCAGGGGAAGCACTCAGAATACTATCAACATACTGAGTGATCACAGTCAGTTGAAGCCACGTGATACCCTGTTCTGGATAGTCATTCTTTGTAATGCATAATATTCCAACCCAATAGATCTGGGATAAAACCACCCATTAAAATCTGGTACTCGGCAAGTAAAACTTGCTGCCCCAATACTCCTGTGGCCTCCTGCCGTCTCCCCATATACATTACTCTATAGCACACTGTTGAACAGAGGAGTGAAACAAGCATGACAGTAGTGCTCCAGTATCCCATAACAGAGAAACCAACACTCCATTAACAGTACATTTTTATCCACTGGACTGGGACAGACTTAGGGAGGGTACAAGGGATTTACAGGATCTAATCGTTAGGTAAACAGATCTTCTCACAAGACGTTATTCTCCCCAGTCTCGATTCTAAACCTACAGCGTTTCAGCATGTCTGAGACATTCGAATAAACCCAAATTGTTTCCTCTATTGCAACTAATTGTATAAAAATACAAACACTGTTTATCTAACTACTTTTACGTCCACCTGTACTGTACTTATACTTTCAGACGCTCTTATATTTTCCAATCTCCTTAAGTTGATTTTCGTCAAGTCTCTTTAGTTACGTCTCTAGCCAGTCCCGCTGGCTAAACACACTTACACCGTCATTTAGCTGCAAAAAGGCATTCGCGGATGCTGAAGAATTTATTTCCAAGGCAGCGGGTACAAGCGATTTGGCGTTTTAAAACCACCAGGAACAGCAAAGAGGCACGCTTCTTTCCTTGCGCCGGAACACAAGGACTGGAGGCGGACAACCTAGTCGGCAGGATTCGAACTTGCGCGGGGAGACCCCAATGGATTTCCAATCCATCGCTTTAATCACTCGGCCACGACTACAGCAAGCCCCACTGCCGCTGCGTTCTTGCTACAATCTTACCTGGATCGCGAGGCGCCGGCGGAAGCCTATTTCAAAGTCATTCTCCGTTTAAAAAAAACATTTCCAAAATACAAGCCTTGCAGACAGACACGCCTCAGAGGACTTAAGGGTGGCTTCATGTCGGAATGATAAAGTCTCCCCGTCCGGACATGAAAATGCCACTTTGTTACACACAAAAAAAGAATCAACAACAGAGAAATGCCCACAAGCATTTGAAAAGCCGCACCACGTCGCACTTGAAATAGCTCTTACATTAGTGGTAGACGCAGGAATCGCCTTTTTATTTACGCTCTTACCAACGCGATGGAAAGCAAAACAAAGCAAAGCAGAGCAAAACAAAACGAACAAACGAAAACCCTCACGTCCCACACTTGCATGTAAGGCCGTTACGTGCCCAAGCGGTATTGTATGTCATCCTAGCACTGCAGCCCGGGGCGTACGGTATATGGGAACGAGCGCACGCCACGAATCGTCTCGAATCACTCCCTACAGCTGTAAGGCACCTTGAAGTGTGCACCCCCAACATTCTTCCTTGCGCATCTGTGAAATCTAAATTAAATCTCACGTTGGGGGCATATTTTTTTCCACTTTATCATGAGTCGGGCTCGGCTGCACAGAGGTGAGAGCAGAGCAATGAGGTCACGGGGACAGGGGAGTTACACGCTGGCGGTTTGAATACGCGGAAGATCACTGAGGGATCCACAGTATATGGACCCTCCGTGCTCCATCAGTCCACACTCCGGACTCTGAATCCTGCCATCCGAGTTAAGATCTCGGCGAAACCTGAGGCGCAGTTCCTTCTTAAAACGTAATCTGGTGAGCATTTCTAGAATCATACTTGTATAGATGCAGCCTTTAATGTGTTGCTAGGTTAAAATTGATGACTTCTTGAACTTCAGTAGGCAACTGCCCTCTTGATTTTGGATTTAATTTCTTTATTACAGGGGCGCTTTTATGAAGACCGAGTCATGTTCAGGTACTTTGCTTGATGGAGGAAGCATATTTCGGACTCTGTGATCTGCTCACCTGGAAAGGTCTGCTGTACTACTACAAGAGAGAAGTAGAGTCTGGAAGAATAGACAATTTTATGATGCTTTGGAAGATAATGTTTTTTTTTTCTTTGAAATTGAAATGAATCAGAATATCAGTGCAAAAGACAAACTCTTGGTTTGGTTTAAAGAGATATGGTTTTAAAACAGACAAAATGTAGAAAACAGGTGTTTCTCACTTTTGGAAGAGAATGGACCGGGGGTAATATTTTACAAGTTATATAATAGTAAAATATTATATAATAGGGGTAATAGTCGCGAGGGGCTTCAGCTTTTTCGTGCTTAATATGGTGCGCTGTGGCCACGGCAGATATGGGATCTATAAAAGCCGAAAATTCTCCGATCATTGCCTGACACAGCTCCTCAAAGCTATTACAGACCTCAGGTCCTTGTCTAGACATCCACTCGTGGACCGCTCGGCTGGTAGTTTTCCTTACTAACATAGCCTTTTCCTGTTCGGACGCTTCGGGCATAAACTGCAAAGTATATCTCAGCTCATCAATGTAGGTCTCCACATTATTCCCTGACACTGTCGGGTCAAACCTTTCTACATCTTTGGCTAACTGCCTCAGGGAGTGGAGGTTAATTTTTACAGTTTCTCCGTGGGCAGGGAGACGGCCGTGATTTCTTTTTCTTTTTCTTTCAAGCTCGCTTCTAGGTCTCTCCTAGCTACCTCAGCCGCAGTTTCTCTAGCAGACAGGTCATCTAATTTACCTAAAACTTCCCTGAGTCTGTCTTCACTTTCCTCACTTTTCACTCTCTTTTCTCTGATTATATCCAACAACTCAACTCGCTCCGCCTTATATCTTTCTAGCTTTCCCTGAAGCGTTTGAAACTTTGTCAGCTCGGACAAAGACAGTTCCAGCTGTTTAGCTAGATTTAAGGCGAAACTAGATAGGACCTGAACTGCGTTCACAGACCCTCCTGTGTTAAGCTGGTTCGCTACCTTAGCTACTAAATCTACTTGCAGCTTCTCAATATCATCAAAGTTCAACTTTTCGATACCGCTCCAGTAACCAGGATTGTCGTCGCTAGAAATAGTACTTATAAGCGACTCCACTTCAGACATTTTAGCAGCCATTGTCATTACGTCAGAGAAACTTTAAGAGTATTACTTTTTTTCCTTTTACCAAAATACAGTATGGAATCTAAACACCCGAGCAGATGGATTTCCAATCAGCACACGTTACACTAAACGCTAGAAAACAGGGGGATTTCTTTACGCAGTTATCAGCACACCCGGTATTCGCGTATAAAAGCCACGGTGCTGTGCTGAACTTGAACTCACAGCAACATCAGTTATTCTGTGCGATTGAGTCTCATTTCATTCTAAACTCGCCCACCCAGGGACGCCATTAAATGTAGTGGTTTGATGGGTTTACTGAGACACTTATTAATTGTAGCAGTAATCACGAGGTTGTTCGTTGGGGCTTTTAGAAAATCAATCGCCAGAACAACTAACAACGCACACACACGGGTTCAATACACGAGATACATTTATTAATATAAATTGTGCACCAAACATATACTAGTCTGCCTGGATACGAGCGGCAGACCTTACTGTGAGGGTTATCAATATACAAGATATATAATCTCGAAGAGGTGCAAACACAAAGAGATACACAACAGAGAATATATGTCAATATATATCGTTCGGTTACCAAATCGCTAATCAGTGTTATTACCCATTGTTACTCTAAACTCGGAAGTAAATACATTACTCATGAATTAAATTGATAACAACTTGTGTTGAGGTACAATTGAATTCTCGAGACGCAATGTAGAACATGGGGTTAACTTATCCACTGTGTATGGATTTGGAATTTCCCGGCACGAACACCAAACCAGCTGACAAGCTCTGTTGCAGCCTCTGTTCCAGCGGTTGTCCAATGGGCGTTGTGTCGGCGTCCTCTGGCTACCAGCCAACCAGTCAAGGTGCAGCTCGGAGTAGGACGGGCGGAGGAATCTGACTGCGGCGCGCAGGGCAGTCGTTGCTCCGAGGGGATCTACCAGCAGTCCGGCTGGCTAGTAGAAAGTCTCTATGCACAGAGTGTGACCGCGAGTCCTCACAAGTCACTCTTTTGCCTGGGAAGAAACTGGTTCGTTCCCGGTCCAGCGCTGCTTCTGAATAAGCTATTCAGGTTGTCGACGAGGGTCCAACTGTAGGCTGCCGTTGATCAAACGGAGCATTCACGTTAGTAGAATTCTGAGTACGTACGGGATGCTTGGCCTCGCGCTTAGAACAAAGTCCAAGTCCCTATGCAGACAACAGCAGTTGTCACGTGATTGTCTCTGAGGATGCGCGAAAATGGCCAAGGAGAGCCCCGATCTGAGCTTGCGCTCCCTTTTTGACCAAGACACAGATGTGTGCTGATTGGTTGAGAGTTTGGCGGGCATTGGAGACCCACGTGGTATTACCACGCCCTGCCAGTCCCTGATTGGTTGGTCAAGGTGAGATATAAGTCACTTACTCTTGACACTTAAGAATGCAGTCCAGATGTCCATTCAGCACTCCCTAGACAGATAGGCGCCAATGGATGACCATTGATCATGATAGCCAGGCTTAGCTAAGTGCATCCCTGTCTGGGAGCTGTTCCCTATCAAAAGAAAACAACTTAAATCAGTCTGCATGAATACTTTCTCTGTGGCTGCACCACAGAGATGGGGGGTGAGATGGGGCTTCATTTAGGACAGCATACCAACGCTTAATTCTGTCTTATTAACAAGCATTGCCGCTACACTTGTATCCCAACTTTTGCAACTCGCAACTGAAAACCCACTGAAGCTAAGCAGGTGTGAGCCATGTCAGTACCAGGATGAGGGTGAGCTACAGGGAAAAACAAAGCTTCCAGCTGGAAGTGGTGTTAATGGGCGCTCACTCTGAGGTCTGTACGGGTCCCAATGTCCCAATATAGTGACGGAGAAGCTGTGTTGGAAAAAGGGCGCTGTCTTTTGGATGAGATGTAAAACCGAGGTCATAGTGCTCTGTGGTCATTAAAAATGACCACCAAAACCTTTGACAAAAGCTCTTGGTAATTGATGGTCTTCAATAATGCTTCTCCTTTAGGTACATTTTAAATCAGCTGAAAAATGCTGTGAAATGGGGGGGCACTTCAGGCCAGTGTAGGATTTGGGTTACAAGAACTATGAAACTGCACGAGAAAGCCCGTACACTGAATTACACGGCTTTCTATTCAAAGGACAAAAGAAATTCCCTGAGCTTGATTTTTTGCAGCACAGAGAGGACCACTGTTGTGAGGTCGGTTAGCTCAGTTGGTTAGATGGTGGTGCTAGTAACGCCAAGGTTGCGGGTTTGAGCCGCGTACGGGCCAGGTCCTTTTCTCCTCTCTTACCAAAGCTGTTAGGTTCCTTTCCGTGGTGAGATGGGTTGTCATGCAACGCTGCCACATAGCGCCGACAGACAAGAGTGTTGCGGGAGAAGAGAAATGTGTTTGAAGATTTAAGAGTGTCTTAGGTGCAGCCAAAATCAAGTGTCACAAATGCAAGTGGTTGGATTTCCATTGTTTAATGTGGTAAAAATAAGCGGAAGTAATCTGCCGGTCCGGCACAGTCTGCCATGCTTTTGTCATTTACTGTAAAGTGGTATTGAACTGGGTGTCGAACTGGAGCCTCACCATTTGCATATGTGAGGCTCCAGTTATACATCGAGTGTCACATTAAATGACAAAAATGAAGAGAGTTAAAGCAGCTGGAGAGGTTTTCTTACAACTTTTGAGCTGACAGTTTTGGAAAATGTTTCCTTCACGCTGCACTGTACAACATAGGCAGCCAAGAGTCTCCAAAACAAAACAGAATTGACAGATAGGAGAAAATTCCCACTCGTCCTGAAGTTCCCAAAATCAAGCACTGAGCGTAAACAAAGTGTCTAAGTAGCGTGGGAATGCTAACCCTAACCCTAGCGTAAAAACATGAGTCAAAGTAACGTCTAATCGGATTAGTTTCCTTAGAGCTGGTTCAGAGTTTGCTGAAGAGTTTACCCAGTGGGCACTGATTCGTCGAATATACGTATATTCACGGCGAAAATACGGCTATACGTATATATACGTCGCCTCGACGTATAATCAAAGTCGAATTGCAACCGTAAAATCGACGACATTAATAAACGCATATATAACGTCGAAAACACATCTAACACAGTGCCTGAGGCTTTTTACTGTATGTATCGTGTGTGCCGCAACTAGGAGTATACGGCACTCTGCACAGTGTACGAAGTAAATTATTTTCGCAGTAATTAATTTACACGTGTATAATAAATATAGTAAATATAATAAATTAATTACTGCGAAAATTACTTCGTACACTGTGCAGAGTGCCGTATACTCCTAGGTAAGTTAGGTACATCTTTTTGCCCAAAACTGAAGGGGCGACATTCCTCCCTCCCCCCGTGATGCCAGGCCTGTCCCCATCCTATTCCATAATGTCATTATACTGTATATAATACCATACAACAGTGACCGATCCTTACTAACTGCATGCGTTAAAATTGCACATCAGCTCATAGCAGGGGGCACATAGCCGCGATGTATTATCAATGTTAAATTTCAACCATAATATCGACAACATTAATAAACGCATACGTTGAGAAAATATCGAACCCAGCATATTTTCCGGTTATATACCACAATGCATTGCTAGTATTCGTTGGTCACCATTTTGGACACGTTTTTCAAACATCTCAGCAATCCTCTTTTGACGAGTAAGTATGAACAATAATAATACTATCTGAATACATACAGATCTTTCTTAATATTATTTTGATTAAAATAGTAAGTGAATAAGCAAAAAATGGCACATAAAAATAGTGGAGCTTTTTAAACGTCTGTACTTACTGCGCCCCATAAGAAATCGTTTGTCCCCGTTCAAAAGAGGTTGTGCGATGTCCTGCAGCGTTCGCAAAGCAAACCTTTGACAGTTTGAAAAGAGGAATTTATTCTGCTTCCTGTGCGTGCAGTAGTTACAAAGTTGAACGTCTTTACACGATCTGCTGCAGTTTTCAGTGGGCGGGCGTTGTCAAATGGCTTGGAAAAACGCACTGTGTTTCGGCTCGGCAAACATCGTGAGCAGTGTCCTGCATGTTTTCTGTGTATAGCTGTCTTTTAACGCATACAGAATTCATTCGAAATGGGGAATGGTGTGAATGGGGAAGATGACACTAAATCGTTTTGCCGTTTCTCTATTCTTATTCTATGTTGTACTTTCAAACTTTGGGTACTCTTTAATTAGGACAGACTTTATTGCTCAACTTCTATGATGCAAGCCAAATTTTATACATTTATTTCAGCTTTGAGCTTAGTAAACCGTTCATTTTTTAGATTATACTAAAGAAGATATTAATCATCATTAATTTGGGAAGTAATATTATATAATTTTCTCCTAGCTGCGGTGCTGAAGTCCCGCCCTAAATCAGCAGAAAAAGAAATAAAGGAGCACGCAATGTGTTACTTGAAGAATGCATATGCAAGGCAGGGGGCCAGGAGATCTGGACACTGAAAATACTAGGTTTTTGGTTCTAACTGTTAGGACAATTACACAGGGTTTGCAAATAGTGGACAAAAATCGTCTTAACTTCCATTGTAATATTTTTTTTCTTGGAAATATAGAAGTTGTACATTTTAAAATGTATATTTGAATCAAAATGTGGTTTTGAGTTAGTGTGTTAATGTAATTAGTTTGTGTTTGCCGTTACTATACTGTATATTGCCATATTACCAGAATTTGTAGCTGAAGTTTAAGACTAGTTGTGTTTTTTATGATTATTGCCCATATGTTGATTGTTGATTGATTGTATACAATGTATAATTTGAAATACATATTTTTCAGGTGTGAATGTGTATTTTCAGAATAAATTTCTAAACCAAATCATTGGGTTGATTTACTAGTTTCTACACCTGTAAAACCTAACTTTGATGTATAATAGACCTCTACCCATATACGTATAATAGACCTCTAAAGTTATCCGTATAATAGACCTCTAACCATATACATATAATAGACCTCTAAAGTTATCCGTATAATAGACCTCTACCCATATACGTATAATAGACCTCTAAAGTTATCCGTATAATAGACCTCCAACCATATACGTAGAATAGTCCTCTAAAGTTATCCGGAACTCCTACCATATATGTATAATAGTCCTCTAAATTTATCCGTATAATAGAACTCCAACCATTTACGTATAATGAACATCTAATCATAGACGTATAATTGACGTATAACAATAGACATATATTAGAATTTCATTCTAGACGAATTGCAGACCACATTTAGACGTCTAAGGTATGCGTTTAATAGACGTATATTATACGTCTTTTGCCCACTGGGTTACGTCTCAACAGAAACGCTCTTTAGCTCTTTCAGTGTTATGCAGAGAACAGCGTCTGTCGAGATCACTTTTGAGTCAGCGCGAAACGCCGTGTGCTGTCAGTTTGATTTCATATTGCTCGTAGCGGCGCCCGGCTTTTGTCTGTCAAACGTTAGGTTGCGCTTCTTCATGCTGCATCGTCGGCATGAGTGGAGCTTTTTAAACGTCTGTACTTACTGCGCCCCATAAGAAATCGTTTGTCCCCGTTCAAAAGAGATTTTGCGATGTCCTGCAGCGTTCGCAAAGCAAACCTTTGACAGTTTGAAAAGAGGAATTTATTCTGCTTCCTGTGCGTGCAGTAGTTACAAAGTTGAACGTCTTTACACGATCTGCTGCAGTTTTCAGTGGGCGGGCTTTGTCAGATGGCTTGGAAAAACGCACTGTGTTTCGGCTCGGGAAACATCATGAGCAGTGTCCTGCATGTTTTCTGTGTATAGCTGTCTTTTGACGCATACAGAATTCATTCGAAATCATTGATTTCTCCAATTATCAAGGGTCCCTTAAAGGATGAGTCAAAGTAACGTCTAATCGGATTAGTTTCCTTAGAGCTGGTTCAGAGTTTGCTCAAGAGTTTACCTTTCACAGATGTGCAAAGAAGAATGTTGGGGGTGCACGCTTCAAGGTGCCTTACAGTGCGTCGTTTCCGGCACAGTGTGGCTGGGTGTTTTCCGACTTATCGCACAGATTGGGCACGGCCGCAAGCTGAGAGCCGCAGGCGATGAGCCCGGAGCTGAACGGGCCCCACTGGCTCGTTTGTAAGGCCAGGTGTATTGCCAACCATGACCGGCAGCGCAGAGGCTTTGAAGGCGGCCTGGGCTCCTGCAGCTGTGCAGCCACGCACTCTGGTTTCTCTTCATCTCGTACAAATCTTTCGCCTTTTGCTAAAAATTTCCGTGGAGAGGAGCATGAATGAGTTCCATGCAATTTTTGTGCTTCCCTGCC